>NW_026853156.1:0-68982 GCF_026571515.1 Ruditapes philippinarum
ACAATAAACCAATCTTGTAAATGGGGTATATAAAATTTTGCAAAATCTTGGGTTCGGTTCTTAGACAAAATTGTAAACCGTCCAAATAGTAAGTTTTGGGCTAAAATTAACCTTTCCGTTAAATTTCCCCGGGGAATGAGGAAATTAAAGGGGGACAAACTGATGGAATGGAATGAAAACAAATTTAAGAAGAAATCATAAACCAATGTGTTTGGAGAAAGTTAAAAAACATTAAAAAAAGTAGTAAGAAAAATCTCCAAATATCCATTGAACGATTCCCATCCTGACCGTGTGACCCATTAATCAAAAAAAGTTGTCTACTAAAAATAAATACATGTATCAGCATAAGTTTCAAGGTTCCTGATCAAGTGGTTCACAAAAACTAGAAATAAAGTTGAGTTACACAAGTGCACTTGAAGTGCTACAACTTCCCCAGTTTATATTCAAAATGATCCCAAAAGCCCCGCTTTTGGGTCCCTTTTCCATGTAAATGTATAAGCGACAATGACCCTCAACTTAAATGCCCTTTGGCCCAAATGTTTAAAAATAGAAAACAAAAAACCCTCCCGAAAATGACTAATGGTCTTTAAAAAAAACATTATTTTTTCCTTTTGGCACCAAAAACACCCTAATTTTTTTGCTCAAGGGGGGAAGAAAAGGTTTAAACCTTTACTCCCCCCCGCCCAGACTAAATTAAAAAAGCATTTTACCCGGGTTCAAAAAATGGTTTTTTAAAAAGGGTTCCCCCTCCAAAATAAATTTCCAATTTCCAAAGATTTTTTCCTATCAACCCGAGCCCCGTTTTCTCACTCCCAAATCCATAAATTACCAAAAAAAATAGTTTCTATAATTTTGGCAAGTGAAACCTCTTAATAGTGTTTAAAACAAAACTGTAGGGAACCACATTTCTTCTAAACGTCATTGGCAGTTCCCGTGTGAATATTGTCCTCTGCGTAAAGAAAAACAAAATTTTTTTAAATAGGCAAACGCTAGTTTGTTTAAATAGTCAGATGAAATACTTGAAATTATAATAAAGTTCCAGATTTCCTTATTTCCCCCTCCCTTTTTAAAAAATAAGCTCCGTGAAGAAAGGAGAATAAATACGTGGTTTTAAGAAGCTAAACACCCTTGCCTCGGGTCCTCTTCATCAAAACGTTTCCAGGGCAGGTTCCCTGGACATCCTAATGTATCCCATGGGTTACAACTGAAATAAAATATTAAATTTTATGAGAGAATCTTAATAATGAATTAAAAGCAATAAAACAAAAATGAAAAGAAAAATGTCCATAATAGGGTCAAGACCTGCGGGGATGATTTACAATGATTCAGTAATTTGAATTTTGTAATTGATTTTGGATTGACTGTAATAGATTACATTCCCAAATGTAAAACTGGTAACCCCATAACAAAAAAATTAAAACTGTAATGCAAATGAAAAATAAAGGCATCCTTTGACAATTCAAATTTGTTTCCTGTTTAAATATCTGATAGTCAATGCGAAAATGTCAATCCAATTGTATCATAATTACTTTGACTGAAATTTAAAAGCGGCTGTAATTGATTAAATTTTTACAAATTAAAATTATAAAAATATAAAAATTTTTATTTGGTGGGCAAAAGGTAATTCAATTAACATGATTACGTGTAATCATGCCAAATCGAATTTAAAAAATCAAAGGGAATTTGTATTTAACAATTACCTCCGGGCTGATAAAAAGGTTTGAAAAATTTTTTACGAGGGGTTCCCCTTTTTTGAAAAAAGGGTTTTTAATTGGGCCTCCCGGGGTTAATTTTAAATAAGCAAGGCCCGGTAATACTTTGAAATAGTAATTAGGTTGATAATAAAATTTAAAAATTTATGATGAAAAAAACAAAAAGGAAAGAATTAAATTTAAAGGGCGGTTTTTGGGAAATGCTAGATTTTCTTGATTCCTATCAACAATCTTAAAAATGTATTTGCAAAAATAATAGTGGGTTTTAGATTTTTTAAAACATCAAAATCAATACCCCGGGGAATGAAACCCCCTATGTATCTCAAAAATTGGGGCATTGGTAAAAATTAAATATGTGAATTTTTCCGGGTGCACCAGATGGGGAAACATAACACCCAGATGTTTACTGGGAAAAAAAAAGGGCAATCGCAGGTAAAATTTTCATCTTTTTAAAACATTTAGATAAAAAATTTAATCCCTTTTTTAAAAAAATCGAAATGTGGAATTCTAAAACCCTCCTTTACCCCTCCTCTATATTACCCCAAATTTTTTTTTTGGACTTCATCGAGGGTATTCTTTTTCCTCGTGGGGGTTTTCTTTTTTTCCCCAAAACAATGCAATGTGAAGAAAGAAAATGTAAAATAAAAAGAACTAAAAAAAAAACCCCGATTTTTCGAAAAACTTCACTACCCGACCGGGTGCTTAAAAATTCCCGAAAAAAATCCTGATTTAAGGTACCCGGGGTCCCAAACACTAAAAATTAAAACCAAAAATTTTTTGCAAAGTAAAATTTTAAAAATTTTTTGAAAAAACATTTTTGAATTTTAAAATTTTAAGCATTAGTGCCCGAAAATTGTTTTTAAAAATAATAATTTTTACGAAAATAAAATTATTTTTTTTTATTTGCTATGCGGGTTAAAACCCGTTTAAAATTATCCCAAAACGTGCCGCCCCCAAATTTAGGCATCAATGAAACCACAATAAATCTTGAAAATTTCCGGATTGTATTTTAAATCGAAAAATACCCAGTTTAAGTTAAAATGTACAATAAAAATTTCTGGTACCCTTTTTTTAAAGAAAAAATTTCAAAACCCTTTGTATGTTAAAAAACCCTTTAAAATATCCCTTTCAAAAATTAAAGGGAAATTGGGCCCGCTAAAAGGTTTTAACATTTTAATTTTACATTTGCGGTTGAAGAATGATATCAGCCAAAAGGGTTTAAAAACCAATAAAGTAGCGCCTTTTATTCCAAAAGTGTGGGGGAAAATTTTTTTTCTCCAACCGTAACTGTTAGAAAATTTTATATTGGGGTTTAAAAGAAATTAAGTAAGATTCAAGGGGCCCTTGCCTTTTCCCCAATTTCCCAAAATTTGGTTTTCTAACAATGGTCAAAAGAAACAGACAAAACACTTTTTATGTGAACGCCTATATATGACAGGTGTCAAGTGTCCCTTACAAATTTCTAAAATATTTTTATGATAGTCGTTTCGGATGATTAATTCTTTATGAATCAATGAAAATGATATGAAAATATATTTTCAGTGAATGGTTTTTTGAATATCTTTGTTCACTAGTAAATCGAACACAATTTATTGTAAACTATGTCCCAGAAGAAAACTGAATCTATTTATGCTGTCATAGATAAAATTCAGGATAATAAAAAGTCAAGAACATCATCATCATATTGATTGAGAAATACCTTTTATTTCTATTAAATTATATCAAGCATTTTATATGAACTGATCAGACAAAAAATATATAACATCCCGTTCTTATTAATGCAACAAGGTTACATGCACAGACTTTAAAAACAAAGTCCTGTCAGGAGCACAGCTTTCCGTTCATCTTAATTTATATTTTAACGGAATTTCATACACGAATACACAGGCAGAGTGACACTGATATAATATTATAATAATAATGATGATAATAATAATAACATCAAAAGTGAAACAATATGATTACGGATAGCAGTACGAACGTTAAATGCATTCCATTTTATCCCACTGAGTGCCTCAAATTTTAACGATAGTCACGTGACATGTGCGACAGATACCAGATGGACAGTAAATCACGTTAAGATTTGAAGGAATTCTGCTATAAAATGATATTTATCAGCTGCTTTTTAATTGGTCAGATGTCACTGGGTCATAAAAGTTGTTAGAGTATGTATTACCACATCGTGTCACCCCCTTTGGTGTGATATTTGCGTGTTATACAATAATTTAACGGAAAACGTAGGGGTCTGACAGAGAACAGCCGATTTATGACTCTTCGTTTGATGCGCGTCAGACTAACTTTGAATCGGCATAACTTTTTTAATAAACAAGCAATTGTCATGCGGTTTAAAGCACATGAAAGGGAATTCAATTACGGAGGGAATCGTGTCAGGGATTTTTGTTTGCTCAATCAGCGACTTTATAATCTTTAATTACGTAATATGTATGGTGAAAAAAGTCGCATAAATTGTTTGATGTTACGTAATATTTTTTTGGGAAAAGATAGAAAAAATCTGAGACACGGTTCCCCAGATATCATAATTATATTCTAAGAGTTTGATGACAAATAAATAAAAAATGACTTTGAAATGACGGTTTAAAATTATAGAATTTTTTTATCAAAATCAATAATTTACAAAGGCATTTTTTCAAAAATGATATTTTGTATGAAGATCAAAGACACTTAATGCACAAAATTTAAATAAATAAGTTGGTTTAAATGACATTTATGGTATACCACGGAAAGTGTCCGTTGTCGCCTTAAACATTTATTGAGATTTAGCTACAAACGAAGGGAATCGCTGCTCAAAATTGCATTTGAGCTCCATATGTGCTGAAGAGATCCATATGTGCATAATATTAAAAATTAGCAACATAATTACGCATCACTTTCATAAAGCAATCTATATTTTATTCTAGTGTGTATCATTCTGTAATAAAACATTATTATCCAAAATAGACACATTTTCACGAGACGAGCTTGAATAACATAGTATCAATATAGAAAGAGATAAAAGACATTCTGCATACGTAAAGGTTTTGAAAATACGTAGATATGGTGGGATGGCCTTGCTTATTTTGATTTATTGACGTCATGTGTACTGCAATCATTCCTTTTTTATGCCGTCATGCATTAATCAATTTACTAATTATTCACTCGACTGCACTGTCTGCTAAATAGGGGAGTAATGTGAAGCATATTTGAATTTGTTAGGACGCTGTAAGAAAGCTATTGATAAACTTTTTGAAAATGATCAAAGAAACTTTGCATATTTATTTTCCACATCAAGGAACGTCCTTGCATAATATTTACATGGTTCACTTCATGCCCATAGTCCCAATTATGGGTCAATGCCTATTTGACTTATTTTATGCCTGCTCTGTAACTGATATAAATTTAAAAATCCATCTTTTGGCATGCCATTCAAAATGCTGATGAAACGGTCGTTACTGTAATACTGGCGCGTCCCAATTATTTACAGCAATGCAATTTAGAAACACCCAACTACTTCTGATTGGCTAATATGGTGTGGGGTTTACAATAACGGTCATTGACACTTACATAAAAAGTAACCGAGGTTCCGATTGGGGAATTAAATTAATGAAGAGAAGCCAATTATAAATTGAAATTTTATGTTTATTAAAATTCTAATTTCTGTTAATCATGCGATAAAACAGTTATAATATATCGAACTCGACTATTATTTCATGTACTCGGGCCTTTCAGTATTTCTAATGAGCGTAAGCTAATGAGCCGTCAATGTGGTGATCAAACACACTAATGTTAAAATTGAACTTTCGGCCAAAGCTACGATACCTTAATTGTTTCTATACATTTGCTATTTAATGACTATATAGAAGTGGTCCGTAGTTTTGTAGATGGTTTTCTACATCACTTATGGATCTCTTCAGCACATATGGAGCTCAAATGCAATTTTGAGCAGTTATTCCTTCGTTTGTAGCCAAATCTCAATAAATGTTTAAATCAGGATTTGTCTGAATGTTAAGCATTGGTCTGTAGTGAGATTTTGTAAAATCTCTGTTTTTTGAGTCTGTTTAGTGACACTTCTTCTTTCACATTGCATGTTTTGGACACATCAGAACCCACATGTGAAAGAATATCTCGATAAAGACTGCATAGAAATCCAAAACAAAAATGGGTAATATAGAAGAGAATCAGGAGGGTAGAATCATATTTCGATTTTCTTAAAAAATGGATTTAATTTTAAATAAATGTTTAAAAAGATGAAAACTTACCCTGCGATTGACCTATTTTTACAGTCACATCTGGTGTTATGCTTCACATCTGGTGCAGCGGAAATTCACATATAATTTTTACCGATGCTCATTTTTGAGATTCATATGGGGTTCCACCCCCGTAATATATATATATATAATTTTCATACTAAATCACTTCAAAACTATACACACATTTTTTTTTCAAAAACTATTTCATAAGAATATCCAAATGATACATTTATGTTGTTTTTATCACCATTTGGAATACATATGAAAAATGAGCCCATTGTAGACCAATTCACTTTAACCAAACTAAAAGTGATAAACCTTTGTCACCAGTGAAGTACCAGGTGCTTTAAAATATGTTGAAAGAAATTGTTGATAAAGGAAACACATCATGCGATCACAAGGGCTCACCAAGTCTTTGAGCACAGGATATGTTAATGAAAGTTACCTTTCATCTGCAAGTATGCAATTATCTTTCCAATCAAATTTCACTGGTAGAGAAGTTGTTGTGTTGTAAGCAGTGTTTATTTCTGGTTCAGTGGATTGTATGTCATCAGAGTCACGGTCCTCCTGTAAGTCATCTGTGTCAATACCTTCCCCTTGATTGTTGTCTATGTCAATACCTTCCCCTTGATTGTTGTCTATGTCAATACCTTCCCCTTGATTGTTGTCTATGTCAATACCTTCCCCTTGATTGTTGTCTATGTCAATACCTTCCCCTTGATTGTCGTCTATGTCAATACCTTCCCCTTGATTGTTGTCTATGTCAATACCTTCCCCTTGATTGTCGTCTATGTCAATACCTTCCCCTTGATTGTCGTCTGTGTCAATGCTTTCCTCTTCCTTGTCATCTGTTCCTAACTTGTTATCATTTTCTGTGTTTCTTTTAGCCTTCTTATTGTTTATCACTGTAACATTGTTGTTAGACCTCTTTACCTAAAAATATGATATTTTATTTAATTTTACCCATGCAATATGGTGTTATATCAGTCAAATATATTTCATATTTGTAAAAGATAAATATGAAATATAAATATGAAACTGGGTGGAGTCAAAATCATATTTATTTTAAGGGACTTCTTTTGCCATTTTGTTTAAAAAATCTGATATGTAAAAAACAACTTTTGTTGAATTTGGTTTTGAAAACTATCACAGTCATAGAAGTGGTCTAACTAAGAAAATAAATCTGAAAATCAATATCTTTTATTCAGTCATTAACGCTGTATAGACCTTGTTTATGTGATGCCACAATGTAATGCCAAACAGTGCGTGCAAATACAGGCAAAACAAGACAAAATTTGCATGATTAACAGTCTGAATGTAGACCTTAATGAAAAGTTCTGGAATATTAACAAAATGAATAGTCCATCATATAACCGCCTCCGTGGTCGAGGGGTTAGAGTCGATGACTTCTAATCCAGTTACCTCTCTGGCATAGGTTCGATCCCTGGGAGATAATTTGGTAGTTAAGCGTGGAGGAAGGTAGTCTAGTACTGGTGTAACTCTCCAGGAACGATGGTTAGGAAACTACCCGCCTATATGACTGAAATACTGTTGGAAAAAGGCGTAAAAAGAAACAAACAAACAAAACAAGTCCATCATATTTTAAAAGCAGATGAATGGATAAAGTACAACAGTAAGGATAAATGATCTGCTTATTTTGGTAATAATTGAAATGACAGCACATTTTAAGCAAAAAGAAAAGAAACTATAAGTCTGACATAATCTCCCCAACTTCTGGTACATGTAATATTAAATTCATTCTGCATTTTTAATAATCAAGTTCGTTATTGTTTAAAACTGTTTAGGTGCAGGTTTTAGATACTAAATATTGGGGAAACATACTGAACTTCCAAAATGAAACATTCAAAATGGCAAATAAAATACTTTCATATTGACAGCATTATTTAATTTCCATCCTTAAATTAATATGATTTAGAAGCTTTTTTTCAGTAAGACTCAGTACCTGGGCAGATCTGTTATCACTTGTAGCATAGAATGACTCCTGGCTAAGAGTTGTAATATATCCTTTCTTTTCTTTGTAATACTGAAATGAGCTGCAAAGAAAATAAAACATGTATGTATCTTAAACAAGATGGCCTAGATTGCTCACCTGACCAATCAAACTAATTTGAGCAATGACTTAGACAAGCATCCTGACCAAGTTTGATGTCAATTGAGTTAAAAATGTGACCACTAGAGTGTTCACAAGGTTTTACCATATGTGGGCCATACATGCCGTATCCCCCGCCAGGGGACAAAAACCCCGATTTTCAACAGTGTCTCCCGATCTCCCGCCGTGGGATCAAAATCCCCCGATTTTCAATTTGAAGTTGATAAGAAGTAGATAAAAAAAATAATGATCAGGTAATAGAAACTCAAAGAATCACAGATTAGCAATGTTTGAAACTATTATTTTTTATATTAAGTATTTCTTATTATGTAACTGTGATCTATGTTGTTGCAAAAATAAAATAAACTAGAACTATCACTAAATGTGATTAATACCCCCACAAGACTGCTTCGGAAATGAGGATGTTACTAGTAACAGAATACCTTGTAAAAGAATTGAAATATAGAGTTATGGTTGTGGGCAATTAAAGATAGTTATGGTTCTTGTATGTTACATTTCCTTTCAATGTGGTTGGCCATTGATGAAGTTTTATTTAATTACTCTGTAATAAGTCCAGAAAGACAAAGAAAAGGAACAAAGGGCAATAACTCTATAAATACTGAAGATGGAGTTATAGTTCTTGTGCACTACACTTCCTCTTATTGTGCTTGACCATTGTATGAAGTTGTTTCGAATTCCAACCAGTACCTTTTCAGTTATTCTCCGGACAAGTAAAAGTATGAAAGGGCAGTTACTCTGTATTTTGTCAAAATGGAGTTATAACTCTTGTGCACAGCACTTTATTTTAATGGCCCTGACATCTGTATGAAGTTGTATTGAATTCCAAACAGTAGTTTTCAAGTTATGCTCTGGACAAGGAAAGGTAACAAAGGGCAATAACTCTGTAATTAGTCAAGATGGAGTTATAGTTCTTGTGCACTGCACTTCCTCTCAATGTACTTGACCATTGTATGAAATTTATTGAATTCCAACCGTTAGTCTTCAAGTTATGCTCCGGACAAAAAAGCAATGGAAAAATAACTAAGGGCAATAACTCTGTAATTACTTTAGATAGAGTTATGATTCTTGTGCCCTGCACTTCCTTTTAATGTCCTTGACAACTGTATGAAGTTGTATTGAATTCCAACCAGTAGTTTTCAAGTTATGCCCCGGACAAGGAAAAGTAACAAAGGGCAATAACTCTGTAATTAGTCAAGATAGAGTTATGGTTCTTATGCACTGCACTTCCTCTCAATGTGCTTGACCATTGTATGTAGTTATATTGAATTCCAACCATTAGTCTTCAAGTTATGGTCCGGACAAAAAAGGCAATGGAAAAGTAACAAAGGGCAATAACTCTGTAATTACTTTAGATAGAGTTATGATTCTTGTGCCCTGCACTTCCCCTTATTGTGTTTGACAATTGTATGAAGTTGTTTTGAATTCCAACCAGTAGTTTTCAAGTTATGCCCTGGACAAGGAAAAGTAACAAAGGGCAATCACTCTGTAATTAGTCAAGATAGAGTTATGGTTCTTATGCACTGCACTTCCTCTCAATGTGCTTGACCATTGTATGTAGTTATATTGAATTCCAACCATTAGTCTTCAAGTTATGGTCCGGACAAAAAAATCAATGGAAAAGTAACAAAGGGCAATAACTCTGTGATTACTTTGGATAGTTATGGTTCTTGTGCACTGCACTTCCCCTTATTGTGTTTGACAATTGTATGAAGTTGTTTTGAATTCCAACCAGTAGTTTTCAAGTTATGCCCCGGACAAGGAAAATTAACAAAGGGCAATAACTCTGTAATTAGTCAAGGTAGAGTTATGGTTCTTATGCACTGCACTTTCTCTCAATGTGCTTGACCATTGTATGTAGTTATATTGAATTCCAACCATTAGTCTTCAAGTTATGCTCCGGACAAGGAAAATGCAACGGACGTCTGGACCGACCGACCGACCGACCACCGGGTGACTCCTATATACCCCCCCCCCCCCAAACTTCGTTTTTGGGGGTATAACTAGCTTTGTCTCACTGTAACCAACAAACACTGAGGGGTAAAAATCCATTTCAATCAGATAAATAATAAATAATACCTGTTTTAACACCCAAAGGGCCAAAATAATTAAGTCCAATTATTATCCAGTAGTCAGTATACTCCAAACAACCTTTACACAACCCTTCATCAATTACATAGTTTACATGTATACAGTACAGGTATCAAGTGACGTACTGCAGTAGCGTATAGACTTCCTACTGCCATATATGGTAAGCATGATGTAATCGATGTGTGTTAACAAATTGAGGTGTGAAGTACATAATGACCTGAGTAAACTGGATTAAGATTTGTGTCAGATTTTTTTCAAAAATTCTCCATGAAAATGTTGATACCTTTCATTTAAAGAGAAAAAACTTTACCTTTCATTTAAAGAGAAAAAACTTTGGCTGTTAAAGTATATTTATTGTAAGGATTTTGAATGCATCAAATTCAAGTTTATTTGTACTAAAATGATTCAATATTTATCTGATATAAAAATAAAAATGTATTTTATATGATATACATGCAATTAATTATATTTGTTTTACAGGGATTCTTATTTTATTTACATCAAATATTTAAGTACCTATGTTTATTTGCAATTGTTTACATATTATTCCTTCACACCGTCATGTATGTTAAAACTTGAAAATATCAAATGATCTTGTAAAAATGTTCATTTTCATAATACAAGAGCGATCAGTAATCACATGTGTCGCCTCATGATGGCCAATTTCATGTTGGGTCAAATTTTGTGACAGACGGACAGACAGATGGACAGTGCACAACTAGACTTGGTACTGATCATTCCTGTAAAGTTTGGATAAAATTGCACCAGTAGTTTATGAGGAGTAGTCCGGAAAACCTTTTGCGTATCTGGCAACACACAGAAAAAAAACACCTTTTTATCAAAGGGCCATAACTCGGCCAAAAATCATTCAACCGGAAAACCCGTGCAATATGCGCAAGGACTTAAGCTACAGATCTATCCTGTAAAGTTTCATTGAAATTGCATTAGTGGTATAAGAGAAGTTAGTCCGGACAAACTTTAAAAATAAAAATTATTAAAGGGCCATAAGTCTGACAAAAATCATTGAACCGGAAAATGCTGACAATATGCACAACTAGACTTGGTACTGATCATTCCTGTAAAGTTTGGATGAAATTGCACCAGTAGTTTATGAGGAGTAGTCCGGACAAGCTTTTGTGTATCTGGCAACACACAGAAAAAAACACCTTTTTATCAAAGGGCCATAACTCGGCCAAAAATCATTCAACCGGAAAACCCGTGCAATATGCGCAAGGACTTGAGCTACAGATCAATCCTGTAAAGATTCATTGAAATTGCATTAGTGGTATAAGAGAAGTAGTCTGGACAAACTTTAAAATTAAAAATTATTAAAGGGCTATAACTCTGACAAAAATCATTGAACCGGAAAATGCTGACAATATGCACAACTAGACTTGGTACTGATCATTCCTGTAAAGTTTGGATGAAATTGCACCAGTAGTTTATGAGGAGTAGTCCGGACAAGTTTTGTGACGGACGGACGGACGGACAGACAGACGACGGAGAAGTGATCCCTATATGTCGCCACTACTCCGTAGAGGCGACACAAAAATGGGGGAAATTTAATTATATGTTTGCATCGTTTTAAGATTACGACTGGTTTGTGCTTGCTTAAAAATCCCCCTACTTTTGGTCCAAATCCCCTGCTTTTTAAAGCCAAATCCCCCTATCTGGGTGGCTGGAAATATGGCATGTGACCTACTTTTTGACCCCAGGTGATCCAAATTCAAACTTGACCTAGAAATCATCAAAACAAACTTGCAGACATTTGGATAACAACAGTTGCCACTAGAGAGTAAACAAGATTTTCCTATTTTTAACTTCTGTGATCTAGTTTTTCATCACAGATGAGCCATGTTAAAACTCATCCAAGCAATTACCTAGACAAGCATCCTGGTGAAGTTTGATGACAACTGAGTCAAAGATGTGACCACAAGAGTGTTAACAAGGATTTTTCATCCAAAGATTTTAAGTAGTTGTGTGGATGTTGTTAACAGCTTATTTTCCTTTTTTTAGCTCTTGATGCCATTTTGTTCAGTGAAGAGCCATCATCATTCCAAATGACTTTCATAAAAGTCTGTGAAGCGATGTAATAAGGCAGAAATATTTATTGATAAATGATTTCATTATTTTTAGCTTGTACAGCTTATACTATAAATGTTATTCAGTAAAGGAAATTAAAAAAGAAGGGCCAATTTTCAACCCAATGATATAATGTGACGTATTTGGTAGTGGAAAAAAGACAATGCAACATGTCAAATATCAAATAGCTAAGCTAAACAAGAGCTGTCACAGGAGAGAGCTAAGCTCGACTAATAAAATACTGGACGCAGTAAGGAATACAAAACTATAAAAGAAAAATCATTTATGATATAAATATACTTCTTCTTATCACAAGAAGTTATTGTTGTTAACATGAATTCCAAGTTCAAGGGGGGGGGGGGGGAATTCTGGAAATAGTCACACTAGAGTTATGTATTTGAAGTTTGAGGAACATACCTTTAAAACTAAAGAAGTTATAGTAAAAAACATTTTTTAAGTAAAAAAATCTTAGTTAACTCGGAGATAATTCTTGCAACATTGGTACTAGTTATAAACCTTGTCATATAAGACGTGGTGAATGATAAGGAACATATAATTGAAGTATGAAGTTGATCCCTCCAATTTTATAAAAATAACAGTAAAATATAATATTTAATAATAATATTTAAGGAAAATTCTAAGTTCAAGGGGAGATAAATCTGAAAATATTGGAGCTAGAGTCACATAAGATGTGGTTGATGATGAAAAACATATATTTGAAGTGTGAAGTTGATCCCTTAAGAAATAAAGAAGCTACAGTCAAAAATAATATTTTTTAAGGAAAATTCTAAGTTCAAGGGGAGATAAATCTAAAAATATTGGTGCTAGAGTTATGAACCTTATCACATAAGATGTGGTTGATGATAAGGAACATATATTTGAAGTATGAAGTTGATCCCTTGAGTAATAAAGAAGTAACAGTAAAAAATAATATTTTTTTAAGGAAAATTCTAAGTTCAAGGGGAGATAAATCTGAAAATATTGGTGCTAGAGTTATGAACCTTGTCACATAAGATGTCGTTGATGATAAGGAACATATATTTGAATCCCTTAAGTAATAAAGAAGTTACAGTAAAAAATAATATTTTTTAAGGAAAATTCTAAGTTCTAGGGGAGATAAATCTGAAAATATTGGTGCTAGAGTTATGAACCTTGTCACATAAGATGTGGTTGATGATAAGGAACATATATTTGAAGTTGATACCTTAAGAAATGAAAAAGTTATAGTGAAAAATATTTTACTATAATTTTACTTTAATAAGAATTTTGTTTACAAGTTACAGAAATACCATACCTGTATAAGGAAGGAATATTTCCCCAATAAAACTTGGGATTATAAACACTTGGTAAGAAAAACTGTGTATCCCACATGCATGGTTCTCTCTGAAACAAACAAGACAAAATGAAAAAAATACATCTGGGTTAGTCTTAGAAATTCGACTCCTGGGAAAACCTAAAGTTATACTTATTTTATCCTTAGCATCATTTTCATACATAATTCTTTTACTTTGTCCAGTAAATATCTGGCAGTTGGATAATTTTTGTTTGTTTATTTGGTTGGTTTTTACAGCCATTTTTTATTTGTTTGGGTCGTCAGACCAAACAAATAATGGTAGCGAAATTTCAGAGTCTGATGCTGTTAATTGCAAATGCCGAAAGTAGGCCGCTTTTTTGAAGCGGTTACTTCCCTTTATATGTACACTAACGCCGAAAAAATTCAGGGGAGATCACTGCGTAAAGGGCGCATTAATTTTCAAGCAAAATAATTCCCGAATATTCTAATATTGTTTTATCCTTTATAGATATACATGCTTATAATAAGCTCCATGATTATTAACATCTGTGTTGAACAACAGTTAGCATCGAAATAATAAGAGTAACAAACCCTAATTTAGAATAATATGGTTTTCTTCAGACCCATTACATATAAGTTCACCGTGGCCGAGGGGTCTGGAGTTCAAATCCAGGAAGGCAACTCTTTTTTTTTCAAATTGTTTAAATCAAATAAACATTGAATTGAATATCAGTGTTGCAATTAGTCTTAAAGCCAATTAACTACAATTAAAACGCTGGAAAGCACTGGTGGCACTATACAAAAACAAATTGGTTTATAATCTCACAACCTTCACCTTTCTGACATTCTGAGACCCAAACAAATTCAGCGCCTTCTGTGCTTTGATTTAAATACATTTTTGGTCAACTCTCAGTAATCCACACCTAACTGAGGTTTCCAGGTAACCTAAACTAATAACCAGCTACTAATTGAATAAGTGAGAGACAAATGATCATTGAGGCAGTTAGATAAAAACATCAGCAGTAGTTATTCTGTCCAAGAGAAAAGTTGTATTCAGCACATAGCTGTATTTTATCTATTTGTGAGGGTGATGAAGGCACCCCTATAAAAAATGTTGAGCGTTCTTTACGTAAGTTATTCTTTGCAGTAATTTGGCGCAGTCACAGCCATGTTTTAATGAGAAAGAATAAAGGCACTGAATTAGCAACATATTCTTTTCTTTTTACTAATAGGTAAGTTTTTACAAGTAAGAGAAAGAAAAAGACTTTCCCCAATAGGTTTATGCATTGATATTTTCGTTTATCATAACTGTTATCACTGACATGGTATTGTTTAGCTTGCAATCATTTTTTAAGTTTAGAGTCATAATGTTTTCCCAGATAAATGTTTTACATACGTATTTTAATATTCAACTTTTATATCATTAAAACTTTAGTGTTTATTGTTAATAAGCATTTTACACGATAATTATGAACTTTTTATAAGTGAAATACAGTTTAATAATTGTTTAGACAATTATTTAGAAAAACATGTATTATGCCATATTTGGAAAGAGCTCGGTAAATGAACCCAAAGGCGAATAAACAACTTAAAGTCGAACATATAAAATATTGTTTTGAACATTGTTTATATGCTATTTTTTCAAGTTGAACATATAAAATTTCATTATTATCTTTCATCTACTGTTAAGTATAGACAGTTGTAAGTGCCAAATATATTGATTGTCAGTATTATCATTTATGCCAATAATTTATGTTGTTATTGTTTTATGCATAACAGTGAAGAGTAACAGTTTTGTAATCATCAGTTTAATATGTTCGAATGTAAATCAGATATATAAATAACAAGATATGTTTGTAGAACATGTATTCCCCTATCGACAGCCAATTAGTCATGTGATCAGGTTATTATGACTGACTTTTGACCTAGTGACCAAAAAATCAATAAGGGTTAATTACTGGTCATGACTAGTCACTAGGTAATTGTGACCGCAAAGGTTGTGTGCAGCAATTTTATGACAAAGTTATTTCAAATCTTACCAAATAATATATGCATAAATTTTATGAATCATGTAGGCCTCATTAATGACAGGCAAGTTGCTATACTACATAAGACCTTGAAATGTGTATACCAAAAGGATTTTAAAATTTAATAAAAAAGATATCAACCAAGGCAACTTGAGTTGTTGAGTTATTGGTCAGAAACAGTCTTTACATACAAGGTCAATACGACATTGACCTTTGACCCTTAAATCAATAGGGGTTATCTACTGGCCAAGACCAATGCACCTGTGAAGTTTGAAGGAAAGGGCCCATGAGTTGGGATTTTGATCAGAAAGCGTTGTTACCTATAAGGTCAATGTGATCTTGACCTCTGGCCCCTTAACGCCAAAAATACATTGAGGTCATCTTCTGACCAAAAGCAATGCATCTGTAAAGCTTGAAGAACAAGGGTCCATGTGTTGTCCAATTATTGATAGAAAACCATTTTGAAATACAAGGTCAATGCAACCTTGATCTTTGTTCCCCTGACCTCAAAATCAATAGGGGTCATCTTCTGATCAAGTCTAATGCATCTACCAAGTTTGAGGGCCAACAGCCCATGGGTCGTTAATTAATGATCTTAAACTGTTTTTGCCTACAAGGTTAATGTGACCTTAACAATTGACCCCAAAATCTATAGGGGTCATCTGCTGGTCATGAACAATCATCATATCAAGTTTGAAGTTCCTAGGCCTTAGGGTTCTTCAGTTATAGATCAGAAACTGTTTTTACCTACAAGGCCAATGTGACCTTGACCTTTGATCCCAAAACCAATAGGTGTCATCAGCTGGTCATGAACAATCATCATACCAAGTTTGAAGTTCCTAGGCCTAAGCGTTCTTTAGTTATGATTGGAAACCGTTTTTACCTACAAGGTCAATGACCTTGACCTTTGACCCCAAAATCAATAGGGGTCATCTGCTGGTCATGAACAATCATCATACCAAGTTTGGTTTGAAGTTCTTAGGCCTAAGGGTTCTTCAGTTATTGATCGGAAACCATTTTTACCAACAAGGTCAATGTGACCTTGACCTTTGACCCATTAATCCCTAAATCAATAAGGATTATCTGCTGGTCATGAACAATCATCAAACCAAGTATGAAGTTCCTAGGCCTAAGCGTTCTTTAGTTATTGATCAGAAACTGTTTTACCTACAAGGTCAATGTGTCCTTGACCTTTGACCCATTAACCCAAAAATCAATAGGGGTCATCTGCTGGTCATGAACAATCATCATACCAAGTTTGAAGTTCCTAGGCCTAAGTGTTCTTTAGTTATCACTCTGAAACAGTTTTTGCCTACAAGGTCAATGTGACCTTGACCTTTGACTCCAAAATCAATAGGGGGCATCTGATGGTCATGAACAATCATCATACCATGTTTGAAGTTCCTAGGCCTAAGCGTTCTTTAGTTATCTCTCAAAAACCGTTTTTACCTACAAGGTCAATGTGACCTTGACCTTTGACCCCAAAATCAATAGGGGTCATCTACTGGTCATGAACAATCATCATACTAAGTTTGAAGTTCCTAGGCCTAAGCGTTCTTTAGTTATCACTTGGAAACCATTTGGTCTACGGACCGACAGACCGACCGACAGACATGCAAAGCAATATACCCCCACTTCTTTGAAGGGGGGCATAAATTAGGTTGTGTTGTTAATCAGGTTATTATTATTCATTACGAACATTTTACATTGCAGTATTATCATTATAATGATTTATATTTTAATACTCTTTACATGTACCCCTAGACATGAGTAAAGTTGAAACATTGGTATTTTTTTGTTGTGAACAATAAGTTAAATGTTATTATGCCACATGTTGTTATGCAACGGCAGTCTCCGCCATGTTTTAATGAGAAAGAATAAAGGCAATGAATTAACAACATATTCTTTTCTCTTTAGACTCCCGTATCATATCTGCAATTTGACCCGGCTAACATATTTCAGGGTTCACTTAATTACTATTTGAAAACAAAACTGCCAAACAAACCTCAAAGAAGTTGGACAAGAGTTCTCTATACTTGGTCCTCATTGATGCCTTGCATTCTACTAACCAGTATACATCATTCATGCCCTTACACATTACTTCAATGTCCTGTACAATCAACCAGAACTTTATCATCATACTCCCTGTTTCATCTGTGAATATATCAATAAGTTGCTGAACAAATTTCAGGTTTCAACTAGCTATTGATACTAAGCTGGGAAATCAATTTTCACAACTGATTCACAAATAATGAATTAACTAGGTAACATCATTACTACTTGAACTACTTGAAGCTTATCAAATTTCTTTTAAAACCAAGCATGCTGGGGGGGGATGATTCTACCCATCAGTGGTGACCTTGAAGATCTGCCAGCACATCTGTGCCTTCTGGTCACATGACAGCACTTGTGATTTGCTAATTCAACCTGTACATAATTTGAAAAATTTCCTGTTAATGATGAATGCTTTTGTTGTCCAAATTGAAAAATGGAAAGTCCATTTAAAATATTTTGTGTAGTAAAGGTTTAAATATGTACTTGGGGCAAGGTTTAAATATGTACTTGGGGCATAACATAAAGCGGCATTAGTGTCTAGTTGCCTGTCCCGTTATTGTATGCCCAGTACATACACAGATGACATGTTGGACAAAATTCAATGGTTTACTGTCTTAAATCTTAACTGGCATAATTTTTTGTGTTTTAATGTGTATGTGTGTGCGTGCATGTGATATTGTAAGTTTGTTTTACTACAAAGTAATTGTTTGCTAGAAAAATAACTTACTGAACCCTGTTTGTTCCTTGTTAGTAACATCCAGATCATGACACGGTGGAAATGCCACAACAAGATCTATTGGACATAACTGTTTTAGCTGAAGCAAAATCAAACAGCATTAAATTCATTAATTGAATTCAATATGATATTTATTAGTAATAATATTATCACATGAATAAATTTATTACTGTTCCATGTTGGAACGAACCCCTTTAATGTTTTGCAGGAGAAATCGACGAAATATGGTAATTATAACAGCTTAACACTTAACAAACTAGAACTGCCACTGTCATGGCGTGAACCACATACCACCTTGTCAGACTCAACAGTGGTCATTTAGAGCTCAAGGACAACCTCCCAGCCAAATCTGAGGGAAGTAAGCCAGTGCATTGTTAAGTTATGTATTCTACATGTTTTTAGTGGCAAAGATCAAAGTGACCTTTACCTTTGACCTACTGACCTCAAAACTGAAACTGCCACTGAATGACTTCAATACCCCCCCCCCCCATTCATGCAGCTTTGCCTGGAGGTGTTTTATGATGAATATATGAGAACATAATTATATGCTTCAAATGTGAAAATGTCAAAATCAATACACTGTGGACAGGCATTCTTAAGCATTTGAGCAGACAAGCTTATTGTAATAAAAGCCCCTGTGACCTTGACCTTTGACACAGTCACCTAAAAATCAAAAGGGGTCATCTAATAGTCATAACCAACCTCAATACTAAATATGATTGAGCAAAGCATTCTTATGCAATTGAGCAGAAAAGCTTTTGAACTAAAGGCCCCTGTGACCTTGACCTTTGACCCAGTGACCTCAAATCAATAGGGGTCATCTACTTATCATGACCAACTTCCAAGCCAAATATGAAGACTGTGGGTCAAAGGATTCTAAGGTAATTGGGCGGACAAGCTTTTATTAGTCAAGGCCCCTGTGACGTTTACCTTTGACCTTAAAATCAATAAGGGTCATCTACTAATCATGACTAACCTCCATGCCAAATATGTAGACTGTAGGTCAAAGGATTCTTAAGTAATTGGGCGGACAATATCTTTTCACTCAAGGCCCGTGACCTTTGTCCTGGTGACCTCAAAATGAATAGGGGTCATCTACTTATCATGACTAACCTCCATGCCAAATATGTAGACTGTATGTCAAAGGATTCTTAAGTTATTGGGCGGACAATATCTTTTCACTCAAGGCTCCTGTGACCTTGACCTTTGACCTGGTGACCTCAAAATAAATAGGGGTCATCTACTTATCATGACTAACCTCCATGCCAAATATGAAGACTGTGGGTCAAAGGAATCTTAAGTTATTGGGAAGACAAGCTTTTTCCATTCAATGCCCCCGTGACCTAGACCTTTGACCTGGTGACCTCAAAATTAATAGGGGTCATCTACTACTCATGACTAACCTACATGCCAAATATGAAGACTGTGGGTCAAAGGAATCTTAAGTTTTGGGGCGGACAAGCATTATGAAGTCAAGGCCCCTGTGACCTAGACCTTTGACCTGGTGACCTCAAAATCAATAGGGGTCATCTACTACTCATGACTAACCTACATGCCAAATATGAAGACTGTGGGTCAAAGGAATCTTAAGTTTTGGGGCGGACAAGCATTATGAAGTCAAGGCCCCTGTGACCTTGACCTTTGACCTCAAAATCAATAGGGGTCATCTACTAATCATGACTAACCTCCATGCCAAATATGAAGACTGTGGGTCAAAGGAATCTTAAGTTATTGGGCAGACAAGCATTTTGAAGTCAAGGCACCCGTGTCCTTGATCTTTGACCTGGTGACCTCAAAATGAATAGGGGTCATCTACTTATCATGACTAACCTCCATGCCAAATATGAAGACTGTGGGTCAAAGGAATCTTAAGTTATTGGGAAGACAAGCTTTTTCCATTCAAGGCCCCTGTGACCTTGACCTTTTACCTGGTGACCTCAAAATCAATAGGGGTCATCTACTACTCATGACTAACCTACATGCCAAATATGAAGACTGTGGGTCAAAGGAATCTTTAGTTATTGGGCGGACAAGCATTTTGAAGTCAAGGTCCCTGTGACCTTGACCTTTGACCTGGTGACCTCAAAATCAATAGGGGTCATCTACCAATCATGACTAACCTCCATGCCAAATATGAAGACTTCGGGTCAAAGGAATCTTAAGTTATTGGGCGGACAATCTTTTTGAAGTCAAGGCCCCTGTGACCTTGACCTTTGGCTTGGTGACCTAAAAATCAAGTAGGGTCATCTACTAATTATGACTAACCTACATGCCAAATATGAAGACTAGGAATGAAAGGAATCATAAGTTATTTGACCGACAACCATTTTGAAGTCAAGGCCCCTGTGACCTTTGACCTGGTGACCTCAAAATCAATAGGGGGTCATCTACTAATCATGACTAACCTGTATGCAAATATGAAGACTTTGGGTCAAAGGAATCTTAAGTTATTCGGAGGACAAGCATTTTGAAGTCAAGGCCCCTGTGACCTTGACCTTTTACCTGGTGTCCTCAAAATCAATAGGGGTCATTTTCTAATAATGACTAACCTCCATGCCAAATATGAAGACTGTGGGTCAAAGAAATCTTTAGTAATTGGGCAGACACGCTTTTTGAAATCAAGGCCCCTATGACCTTGACCTTTGACCTGGTGACCTAAAAATCAATAAGGGTCATCTACTAATCATGACTAACCTCCATGCCAAATATGAAGACTGTGGGTCAAAGGAATCTTAAGTTATTTGGCGGACAAGCATTTTGAAGTCAAGGCCCCTGTGACCTTGACCTTTGACCTGGTGACCTCAAAATGAATAGGGGTCACTAATCATGACTAACCTGTATGCCAAATATGAAGAATGTGGGTCAAAGGAATCATAAGTTATTGGGCGGACAAGCATTTTGAAGTCAAGTCCCCTGTGACCTTGACCTTGGACCTGGTGACCTCAAAATCAATAGGGGTCATCTACTAACCATGACTAACCTACATGCCAAATATGAAGACTGTGGGTCAAAGGAATCTTAAGTTATTGGGCGGACAAGCAAAAACCGACGGACAGCCGGACGGACAAGCTTATTCCAGTATACCCCCCTTACAACTTTGTTGTGCAGGGGTATAATAAACTTTGTTGTACTAAATCATGGCCACTTTGAGCTAGGCTAAAGGCATTTTAACTAAATCTGTTAGCCTAAGCTGCAGGCATTTTAACTAAATTTGTTAGCCATGTTATGATAGTTAACTCAAGGCAGCAAATTATGGCATTTGTATTATGACAACATTTCTTATGGTTGTAGGTGTCCTTTTGCTGACACAGTAGCTGGACCATTTGTCAATGTGCAAATCAATATACACATATGTACCACCACTTTGAAAGTGGGGAATAATAAAGTCACTGTTTTCCTCCTGAGTCTCATCAAAATCTATCAGATGGTAGGCAAAGGACAAGATGTCATTTAAAAGTTTGTTTACTGTTGGCCCTTTCTATAATCTTGTTCAGCCTACCAAAACAATTTCTTGCTTTTTCAGTAAAGATCACTAAGGGATCATAGCTTTTCATCACAAGAAGCTATTTAGTGATTTAGACGAGACTACAGATTCTGAATAAGCCTGAACACTCACACTACTACAAAATGTATACCTTAAAGGCACATTATGCCTCAGAAATCTGTATTAATTAAATTCTTTATAATATTTGATTATTTGTTTGACAATTGATTTAAAGCATGTTTGATGTTTAACAGCTGAGAAAAGTAGCACTGAATGTGCAATATTATATGTCGTAAAGTTAGCAAAATGTAAACAAATGTATTTTGACTTCCATACAAAATACTAATTCACTATAACTAACAATTGCCAACATAGCAAAAGGAGCAAATACTAGGTCAATTATATGGCAAATGAGTATTTGTTTTGGAAAGTGAACAAGATACCAAAAATATAAAGTTTTTGAGAAATAAAAATGATAGCATTCCTGAAGCATACTGGGGTCCTACATAGTTACCGGACAATCAGTTTACCGGACAAATTCTATTCCTGTCAAATAAGGCTTTATTTTTTGTTTCGATTAAAAAATCATCTGGTCTGAATCCTACACACTTTCTATTTCAAAGTAAATAACAACAAAACCACTCTCAGGCAAATATTGTTGATTCAGTTCTTTATTTACTAACATACCCTTTTGTTTACTAATTATTCCATGACCTGGTCATGCGGGGAAATAATCTGTTCTGCGCATGCCCAAATATTGTGGCCCTTAATGGGTTATTTTAGATAGGTTTTACTTTTAATTCTTCTCAACATTAACTTAGGAGACAATCATAACATATTCTAATGATAAATTTAGTTCAAACAGCATCTCGTTGTTGTCTTTTACAAAGAAATTCAAATTAAAAAATATATGAGGAAACGGGTTACGCCCATAGGAGGAAACTCTACATGATATGTAAATAAAATAGATTTTATGGCTTTTGTAACACACTACATGATGACCAAAAG
Source organism: Ruditapes philippinarum (assembly GCF_026571515.1). Taxonomy (NCBI): domain Eukaryota; kingdom Metazoa; phylum Mollusca; class Bivalvia; order Venerida; family Veneridae; genus Ruditapes; species Ruditapes philippinarum. The sequence goes on from NW_026853156.1 coordinate 22,865, forward strand.
GAAACTTTATGACAAAGAACAGAATTCCATTTGAATATCAAAATGTTTCATACGTTTAAGATTCATGAAGAATCAATACGTTAGTTGAGTGTATAGTGTTAATTTCAATTACACCCCATATATTGGCTTCTTTGTAACAAGCATGGCTGCCGTGTCTAGTTTTGTTGACATACTGGTTTTTTCCAATAAATTTACCTTGCCTTTCAATAGTCGAAGTTTCTTTGCTGATTATTTAAAGATTAATTACAATTCAATACTTCAAAAATGTTGAAACGCAATGTCCGGTAAATTGAGCTGTCTACACGATTTTTTCTCTCTTATAATGCCCTACTTTAAAGACACATTTCTACGGTCAAATGTTTAATTTCATGATTGTTAAAGTAATGTTTTCTTGTATTAAGAACTCAAAATTATTGGGTCAAATTCCATTCTTTTTTTATTATTTTAAATAAAAGTTACAGCAAAAAAACATCATATTTTGTCCGGATATACGTAGGATCCCAGTACTGGGCATTTAAATACAAGTACAATGTGATAAGACGAGCTGATCTATAATCCAGTTTGTGTGACGTGACGTTTACACCATTTAACCAAGTTACCTTATCTTTCCTGAGAGCATACACATTGTCAACTACACAAAACAACTCAACATTGATGTCAAGTTCATCAAGTACACGTCTCACACGTTCCGCTCCATTAAACAAGACCAACACTCTCATCTTCCTTCTACTGACATCTCCATGCATCACAGTGACCTTAGAACAAAAATATTGCTGTTTAATGTTATTTACAGTAGAACTTCTTTCGGTATAATACCCAAGGCAAAATCTTGACATTGCAACATCTTAGGTGACCTTAACCTCTGACCTGGTGGCCTGGATCATGTGCATGAAACAAAGTCTCATGGTGAACATTTTTGTAAAAAAGAATCATGTTATTTGAAAAATAATCCTTGCACGAAGAAGTAATGGTATGGACAAATTTGGAGGCACATACAAATACAAAACAGCCATTTTGACAACTGTGTGGAGCTCAGTCAAGCGGACTTGACAAAAGTCCTCTTTCAACTAAGCATAATACTTCAAAGCATAAGCAAGATACAGTGCGGAGAAACAAATTTTGGTATTTTTATTTGACCTTTTGAGACCTTGACCTTCAATTTGCAAAAGACAACTCAACTCAACATGGAGAACATTTATTTTAAGTTATATTAAAATCAATCCATGCATATACACTGTAGAAGTTATACTTGCAAATGAATGTTTTATTTTTCATTTGACCTTAACCTTTGCTATAGACACCCGGAATTTTCGCGCTATTTTCCACCTCAATATGGAGAATATTTGTCCAAAGCTGTATGAAAATCCCTTCACGCGTGTAAAGTTACACTCAGGACACAGGTTTTGTGCTAAACCCCAAGTGTGACCATGACATTTGAGCGGCAGGCCTGGATTTTCTATCATGGTAAACATTTGCACCAAATTATTTTTTCATCCTTCAAAGAATGAGCTAGATATAGACTGGACAAAATCTTAACATTTTATTTGACCTTTGACCTCTTGTGACATTGACCTTCATTTTGCACAAGACAACTGTTTAGTTATATTAAAATCCATCTATGTATGTAGAAGTTATACTTGCAAATGAATGGGTTTTTTGTTATTTGACCTTGACCTTTGCCGTAGACACCTGAATTTTTCTCATGACACACGGCCTCTCTATAGAGAATATTTGGGCTACAGGTGCCATAAGTTAAAAATTTAAAATCTTTTACATTTGTACTAAGTAAAGGGCAAGAACTTTACAAATCCTGAATAAATCCACAAACAAACCCCAAGGTGCATAAGTACACATGCAGACATTCTTGTAAACTTTCAGGCCTACAGGTCAAATACTTTTTGAGCTATGCATAAACAAGTTGAAAATTACAAATTTATACTATGTCAAGGGCAATAAGTTATTAACTCTAACAAAACTGAAAAAAATCAACATGCCAAACCCCAGGTGCATAGCCTCACAGTGATGTTGATCATTACTCCAGTAAAGTTGGTTGATTCTATCTCAAACACTCAAGGAACAAATAACACAACATAATGGAATGGCTTTAACTAAGTCAAGGGTAATAACTCTAGAAATACTATATAAATCCACAAGTGAAACCCTAAGTGTCGAACTGAACATGCTGACCAACATTCTTGTTGAGTTTCATGACTCTAGGTTAAATACTTTTTTTGAGCTCTGCTCGACACAAATTGAAAATTGCAAATTTTTAGTAAGTCAATGGCAATAACTTTGACAAAACTAAACTAGAACTATCGCTGAATGCGATTCATACCCCCACCAAATCCTTGACAGAAGACCACTTGGAAAGGTGGTTAAGGGAATAACTTATGTGGCACAAATGGTGAAAAAAAGACTAATTGTACAGGTAATAGTATAAATATATATTATCAAATCATGTTCGAAACAGTTACAAATAACCTTTCATTTTCCCAATGTATTAAACATTTATTTATAAGTCAATTTTTGACCTTCAAGTGTGGCCTTGACCTTAATCTGGCACAAGGGTAAGATGGGTTTTGCACATCACCCAGTTTGGTTGAACATTTGAGTAAAGTTTGAAGAAAATCCTTCCATTAGTATAGAATTTATAGAGTAGACACAATATATTGTCTAGTATTGGTTGTATGTAAATTTGAAGACTTAAAAAGGGGCATAACTTTGTCAAAATGCAATACAGAGTAATGAAACTTGACCTGCATATCTTATTTGCCACACCTCATATATCTTTTAAGTTTCAAGCAAATGCCTGCGCTTAAGTTTCAGAATTATTCAAGTACATGTTAAAATTTAAGAACATTTTCTAAGTCAATTTCTGACTTTCAAGTGTGACCTTGACCTTTAGCCGGCACAAAGGTGACATGGATTCTGCACATAACCTTGTTGAGGTGAAAATTTGAGTAAGGTTTGAAGAAAATTCTTCCATTAGTATAGGATTTATAGAGCGGACACAACATATTGTCTAATATTTGATTGTATGTCAATTTGAAGACTTAAAAAGGGGCATAACTTTCGTAAAATGCAATACAGAGTTATGAAACTTGAACGAACAGCATATCGGAATTGTGACCCTTCAAAAATATTTTAAGTTTCAAGCAAATACCTTTTCTAGATTTAGAAATATTCAAATAAATGTTAAAATTTAAGAATATTTTCTAAGTCAATTTTTGACCTTAAAGTGTGACCTTGACCTTAAGCCAGCAAAAGAGTGACATCAGTTCTGCACATCCCCTGGTTGAGATGAACATTTGAGCCAAGATTGAAGAAAATCTTTCAATTAGTGTAGGACTTACAGAGCGGAAATGACATACTGTGTAATATTCGATTGTTTGATATTAGACCTTCAATTGTGACCTTGACCATAAGCTGACACATGGGCAACATGGATTCTGCACATCCCCTTGTTGAGGTGAATATTTGAGTTAAGTTTGAAGAAAATCTTTCAATTAGTATAGGACTTACAGTGCGGACACAACATACTCAGTAATATTTGATTGTTTGATATTTGACCTTCAATTGTGACCTTGATCTTGAGCTGGCACATGGGCAACATGGGTTCTGCATATACCCTTGTTGAGGTGAACATTTGAGCCAAGTTTGAAGAAAATCTTTCAAGTAGTGTAGGACTTACAGAGCGGACACAACATACTGTGTAATTGTGTAATATTTAATTGTTTGATATTTGACCTTCAATTGTTTGATATTTGACCTTCAATTGTGACCTTGACCGTGAGCCGACACATGGGCGACATGGGTTCTGCACATCCCCTGGTTGAGGTGAACATTTGAGCCAAGTTTGAAGAAAACCTATCAAGTAGTGTAGGACTTACAGAGCGGACACGACATACTGTGTAATATTTGATAGTGTTTGATATTTGACCTTCAATTGTGACCTTGACCTTGAACTGATACATGGGCAATATGGGTTCTGCACATCACCTTGTTGAGGTGAACATTTGAGCCAAGTTTGAAGGAAATCCTTCAATTGGTATAGGAGTTATAGAGCGGACACGAAAATGGAGACGGACGGACGGACCGACAGACGGACCGACCGACGCGACAAAGCGAATCCATTATAGCCCCCCCCCACATTTTGTGGTGGGGGTATAATAAATCCACAAGTGAACCCCAGGTGCACAATTTCACATGCTGATCAACATTCCTGTAGTTTCATGACCCTAGGTCAAAAAAACTTTTTGAGCTACATGCAAGTTGAACATTTCAAATTTCAAAAAATGTACAAGAGAAACTTAAGGTGCACAACCTCATATGCTCAGCAACATTCCAGTTTCATGACTCTAGGTTAATATTTTTTGAGATACGTGCAACACAAGTTAAAAATTGCAACTTTTTGGTAAGTCAAGGGCAATAACTCTGACAAATCAGAAGAAAATCTACAAGGGTAACCCCAGGTGCACAACTTCACATGCTGAGCAATATTCCTGTAAAGAGTTTCATGACTCTAGATCAAATACTTTTTGAGCTATGTGCGACACAAGTTGAAAATTGCAAATTTTTACCAAGTCAAGGGCAATAATTCTACAAATACTGAATAAATCCCCAAAAACACTCAACTACACATGTTGAGCAACATTTCTGTAAAGTAATATGACTCTACTATGTGTGACATAAAATGGACAGACGGAAGGACGAACGTCCTTAAAGTTTGGTATTCAAGTGGCTACTCTTTTGTTCTCTCTTGTTCTTTTAGCCATGTAAGAGAAAAAGTAACCACATAAGAGCTTACGGAATGAATAGCATCAAAGGAAAATTACTATAACCTATTCATTGTTCCCATAGCCACCTAAGTATCTATACAGACGGACGGACAGAAGGGTAAATCTAAATACCCCCCCCCCCTAAAGTGGGGGCACAAAAAGGCCAAGTTCAAGTTCAAGTTATAATAAAATTCATGCATACCATTCAATTATTACAATTTGTATGTCACCATAGAGAAGTATTTAGGACCAATCAAGAGATCATACCATTTAGAGGCAACAAAATTAAAGGCCACAATAACATTTTTATCATAATATGAAAGTGAATCAAAGAAAATGCACAGGAAAACAAACCTGATCAGACACTGGATTGAAAAATTTCACCAGCTCTTCTCTCCAATTATCTCTTGGAACAAGTTTTCCATGGTTGTATGTTTTATACTGGGTGCACAGCATACATAGCCAAGGATTTCTGTCCCCACAAATTCTGTCCCTCCCTTGAACCTGTTGTAATATATAAATCAATATCACCCTATTGGATATAAGCTTTTAGCTTAACGGGCAATCCTAGGGTAACATAAAACATACAGTCCGTCCCCAGTTATTCAACAGTTACCCTTTATTGGAATACCTGGCATTATCAGAAGTAGATTGCAGTCCCCCTTTTATCTCTATATAAATCTATATAAAACAAACATATTTTTCGAAATGCATTATCCAAATACCTCCTATTTTTCGAAGTTAAATTTCTGTCCCTATTATACAATTATGAAAGAATTTCACACCTATTATTCGAAGCTAGACTTATTGGCGCTGATCCACTAGCTGACAGTCCCTGGACTAACAACCCTGCATGCATTAAGACAATTGTAATAATTACACATTCTTTTTTTAAATTTTCTTTAATTACCGAAAATTACTTGCATGTGAGTGATTTCTCGTTTAATTATTGGACAGTTAAAATTCATTTTAATAATTTTAATGAAAGAAAGTAAACAATCTAAATAAAGAAATAAATAAAGAAGCAAACACTACCATGTATATTGGTTATGAATGCTGGAGAAAAAAAAATTCTATTTTAAATCAGTGCATTTTAAGCACAAGATGTCCTTAGATGTTGTGATGCTGTAATCCTGATGTGAATACATGTCTATCTTACCTATGATTAAAATTCTGCACCGTGTCCGATGTTGTGACAGTAAATGCTTGAAGATGTAACAGCGATAATGTTCATGTATGCGTTATATGTGCTACATAATATGGAATAAAATGCATATTAGTATTGATGTCTTGTATACCAATATTTTTTTATGCATCTTTTGTTTTTTCATTATTTTTTTCGATTGCTTAATTGAAACAAGGGTGTTGTAAACGGTACTTTTGCTATGATTAACGTATGGCCAAAGTTGAATAGTTGTCGTCTGTCACTATATTTCGGATTTAGGTTATTCGAACCCATCAATTATTCGAAGTAAATTTTCAGTCCCCAGCAATTTGAATTATTGAGATTCGACTATACTTCTTAGTTCTATCGTTATTTTTATTGCATTTATATGTGTTTTATATGCATGTTCATATATGTGACAATACAGTATGTGTTTATGTATACTTCTCTGAATAAATCAATACTCAAATACAAAATTAATGAGATGTATCAAGCAACTTTATAATTGCAACTAAATATGCATAATGATATGTACATTAAACACTACAATCAATCTGAATCTGTTTTTTCCATAGCAAGTTTTTGTTTTGTTTGTTTGGTTGTACAGCACACCAACAAAATTTGGGTCATTGGCGCCAAAATAGGAAAAATGACTTTGGCTAATCTAGGGTGTTACAAATTTAAAGCATCATCAGGGGTCAAAACCACCTCACCAGTGTTGCATAGAGATGCATAGACTTCAGTAATTTGAACCCATTTAGTCAACTCTTACAATCACACAAGATTAAATGGTGCTGATGCAATTCTGATGCCTCACCCGTAGAGGCAACCCCTCAGCCACAAGAGGCCCCAATTAGCAAGTGCTTCTAGCTAGAGGCCTCATATAGGTGAAATAGTTGATGCTGTAGTGTTTCCTTATTCACTGTATACGAAAATTGGGGATTGAATGTTCCTGATTGAGAATTTCTACAAAATAGATATTTATTCTGTTATTCATTGTGTCCCAGGAATTCTTGGTGATATATAACCTTAAGAAATAACAATACTAGTATCAAATGTTCACAGGCATATATACAAAAAGTGAGAGAATAAAAGTTACAACAGTTACTGAATAATATTTTTCGCTATTGTATTTTATATTTAAATGACTCACCATGTTGACACTCACATTCTCTTTCAGACATCTTTTACAGAATAATCTAAAACAATCAAAATTTAGTATATTGAGGCAACTCAATATTCTGGCATTACTATACCAGTTGGGCAAATTATTGTTTGAAATGTTACTGAAATGTTCTGTCAAAACAGAGCCTGATCTTAAAATATATCATTTTATTGTAAAGTTATGGCAGCATTTCTATAAGAGTGAAATATTAGCCTTCATTATAATATACAATATGATGTTACCTCCCACATGTCATGTCAGCACATCTATACATCTTGCAGCCTTTACCACACACACAACAGAACATCTGTGAACAAAAGTATACAATACGCTCACCTGTATATAGGCCTCCGCCCAACCCCCCCCCCCCCCGGGCCAATTTTAACCCAAGGGCTTTTATTTGAACAAACTAGGTAGACACCAATAAGATGTTTCATGCTAAACATCTAAACTCTAGCTCATTGGGTTTTTTCAAAGAAGATTTTTTAAGTTTTTCCTATACACATATAGTTAAAAACAATGACACCCCTTGGGCGGGGCCAGTTTTGACCCCAGGGCTTTTATTTGAACAAACTTTGTAGACACTCACTAGATGATGTTTCATGCTTAACATCTAAACTCTAGCTATTTGGGTTTTTTCAAAGAAGATTTTTTAAGTTTTTGCTTTACACATATAAGGAAAATCAATGACCCCCGGGCGGGTCCAATTTTGACCCCAGGGCTTTTATTTGAACAAACTTTGTAGACACTCACTAGAAGATGTTTCATGCTTAATATCTAAACTCTAGCTATTTGGGATTGTTCAAAGAAGATTTTTTAAGTTTTTGCTATACACATATAAAGAAAATCAATGACCCCCGGGGCGGGGCCAATTTTGACCCCAGGGCTTTTATTTGAACAAACTTGGTAGACACCCATTAGAACATGTTTCATGCTAAATATCTAAGCTCTAGCTCTTTGAGTTCTTTAAAAGAAGATTTTTTTAAGTTTTTACTTAATATATAGGGTCAAAATCAATGACCCCCTGGGGCGGGGCCAATTTTGACCCCAGGGCTTTTATTTGAACAAACTTGGTAGACAGTCATAAGAAGATATTTCATGCTAAATATCTTAGCTCTAGCTCTTTGGGTTCTTTAAAAGAAGATTTTCAAAGTTTTTACTATATGCATATAGGGAAAATCATTGACCCCCTAATGCGGGGCCAATTTTGACCCCAGGGCTTTTATTTGAACAAACTTGATAGACACTCACTAGAAGATATTTCATGCCAAATATCTTAGCTCTAGCTCTTAGGGTTTTTTAAAAGAAGATATTAAAGTTTTTTCTTTCGGTTGCCATGGCAACCAGAGTTCTTCATGGAATTAAATTCTTTGAACAATTTTTAAAGGTGACCACCAAAGGAACATTCCTGTGAAGTTTGGATGAAATTGGCTGAGAGGTTTATGAGGAGATGTCATTTAAAGTAAAAGTTTACGGGCGGACGCCGGACGAAAAGCGATCACAAAAGCTCACCCTGTCACTTTGTGACAGGTGAGCTAAAAATAGTAGAAATATGATGATAAATACTGCATAATCAGTCATTTATCGCACATATAACAGGTATTTTATTACTTGGATCTGAGAGGTGTCTGTCGACGAGTGGTTAAGGTCGTTGACTTCAAACCACTTGCCCCTCACCACTGTGGGTTCGAATTCCCAACAGGGTTTTGGATTCTTTCATGTGAGGAAGCTTAGTAATTCATCTAGCTAAAAATATGGAACGTCGGTGGTTCTACTCAGGTGTCCGTTCATGCCTGAAATAATTCACGGAAGAGCATCTGAGGTCTTCCTCCACCAGTGAAGCTGGAACATCACCAAATTAAACAAACAATAAACAAACATTACTTGGATCTTGAATCGTTACTTTTCTTAAAATCTTAGTACAGTCTGACCCCGGTTATTCGACAACCCTTTATTCAAATACCCGGCATTATCCGAAGTAGATTTGCTGTCCTGTTTTTATCTCTATATACATTAATATAAATTCAATCGATTATTAGAAATGCATTATCCAAAAACCTCCTCTTTTTCAAAGTAAAATGTCGGTCCCGATTATACAATTATGACAGAATTTTACACCTATTATTCATAGCCAGACTAATTGCCGCTGATCCACTCGCTGACCGTCAAAACATGTGAAAAATTTCTAAAAGCCATGCGTGTATTTTGACTATTGTAATAATTCCACATGTTTTTTAATTAACTTTAATTACCGAAAATTGAGTGTATGCGAGTGATTTCTCTTTTAATTATTGGACGGTTATTCAATTTAATAATTTTGATTAAAAGTAAACAATTTAAGTAAAGAAATAAATAATCATTAGCAAACACTACCATATTTTGTATACATTCTTTTTCAAAAGGGTGCATTTTATTAATGTCCATTATGTCTTAATAATGATTGTCAATGCCTGAAGACAACAGCGGTAATTTTATGTATATGTGCTACATAATGTGAAATAAAAGGCAAGTATTTACATCTTCGGTATCAATAAACTTATTTTTTATGCATCCTTTGTTGTTTATTTATTTTTCTCAGTAAATTAATGAAAACAAGTGTGTTTTTAATGGGACTTTTGCTATGTTTGGCGTATGGCTTAAGTTGAATAGTTTTCATCCATTACTATATTTTGATTTCGATTATGCGAACCCATCAATTCGTAAATTTTCAGTCCCCAGCACTTCAAATAACCAAGGTTGGACTGTATATTTTTAATCTTCATGAAATATTTTTGCTTATCTGAAGGCATGCAGCTTTAAGCTCTTACAGTCTGTTAATATATCAACAAACCTCTTTTAGATGGACACACTAATGTAAGTAATTCAAATTTACAGCTCAATATTTATAAATTTTCAAACATTTAAACTCAGGTTTCATAGTTTAACCCATAATGTTATATACACACCTTTTAACGCCTTTTTCACCCCCCCCCTTTTTGTTGTCTCAAATGGTGAAAAAATGCCTTATTTAGGCCCCAAACACTTGTTTTTGTTTGAGAAATGTTGTTAAAAAAAGTGACTTCTTTTTCGGCGCGGCCCCCCAACCAAAAGATTTGGGGGGTTTGAAGGGGGTGGAGTCCCCCTCATCGCCAAGAAAATTTTGGACTTGTGAGAGGCTATAAATGACCCCAGATTGATCATAAGGTAACGTGTAACCAACTCTGAAAAGCATTTGACTCTATCTCAATCCATTGAGAAGTTGCAGCACTTTGAAATCAATTTTGATGGTAATAATCAACACAAAATAGTGATTTTTGGCAATTTTGAGATGTCCCCTCGTTGCCATGGTAACAGAAAATTTAAGCGTGAGCATGTTGTTGCAAGGGCAATGGTCCAGTCAACATTTGTGCCAAGTTTGATTAGTGTTGAAGCAGTTTTTATAGTATTATAGCAATTTGAACTTGTAACGGGAGACTTTTCAATGAAAACAGCCATTTTTCACAAAATGCTCATGAAGTAATGGGTTAAGAATTATATTTGTAAACTTACATATGTTCCATCTCTATTCTTTGTAAGGAGACTTTCCATCAGTTTGCCCTGAAAAAGATGGAATCATAAACTTACATATCCTTCTCTTGTAGTAATGTTGTTATCAATACAGTTATCAATACAGTTTACAAAAATATTTCATAAGGTAATATTATTATTCCCTGTAAGGAAATAATTTTTTTTTGATTAACCTATAGACTCTGCATGATACAAATCACTAGATAATTACTTATTTAGATGAAAACACACACACAAACACACAATATTAGGCTTTATAAGTACTGGACAATATAGACTGGATGAAAAAACTAATACTGTTTCACTTTATTCCCTGTACCTTGTCCCCCAGCAAAGGTGAACCGAAAATAGTCTATTTCAATATCCCTTATCTGATTTTTCCAGTTAGGGATAATGAAATCATTCAAACCCACCCTTAGAACTATAAATATAGGGTCAGTGACATGACCATTTCTCTAAAGACTGATAAACCATGCTACTAGATGCATCTGTACTATCCTACACGCTCAAATGCATCCATTAAATTTCCATTCATTCTATGTAATAATAAAACAGATATTTAGAAAATATTTACCTTGCATTTACTGCAAACATATCCTTCAAACAAAGGATGGTGACAGATAGCTTTCTCTTTAGCACAGGACAAACAAACTTCTGTCAAAGAAATCAGAACAATAACTCTTATTCAACTAATATCCAAGATTATTGTCAGGTCATTCATTTACCAACTTTTATACTGATCATTTTACTCTATTTATGCATTATATATATTGAACATTTTTAAGTATTCATGTAATTAAAATTAAAAGTCAAAATTAAGCAAGGTAAAATTAAGAAATAATAATATTGGTCTCATTAGTGTTCATCAACTTTTTAACACCGGTTTGGTGTTAAGATGCCTAGGCATTGACCACGAAGGTGCCTTTATGAATGAGTTGCAAACTTAGGTTGAAGTCATTATGCTGATTTGTCCAATATAAACTAGAACTATCACTAAATGTGATTAATACCCCCACAAGTCTGCTTCGGAAATGAGGATGTTACTAGTAACAGAATACCTTGTAATAGAATTGAAACATAGAGATATGGTTGTGGGCAATTAAAGATAATTGTGGTTCATGTATGTTGCATTTACTTTCAATGTGGTTGGCCATTGATGAAGTTTAATTGAATTACTCTGTAATAAGTCCAGAAAGACAAAGAAAAAGAACAAAGGGCAATAACTCTATAAATACTGAAGATAGAGTTATAGTTCTTGTGCACTGCACTTCCTCTTATTGTGCTTGACCATTGTATGAAGTTGTTTCCAACCAGTACGTTTTAAGTTATGCTCCGGAAGAGGAAAAGTATCAAAGGGCAGTAACTCTGTATTTTGTCAAAATGGAGTTATGGCTCTTGTGCACTGCACTTCCTTTTAATGTCCTTGACAACTGTATGAAGTTGTAATGAATTCCAAACAGTAGTTTTCAAGTTATGCTCTGGACAAGGAAAAGTAACAAAGGGCAATTACCCTGTAATTAGTCAAGATGGAGTTATGGTTCTTGTGCACTGCACTTCCCCTTATTGTGCTTGACCATTGTATGAAGTTGTTTTGAATTCCAACCAGTAGTTTTCAAGTCATGCTCTGGACAAGGAAAAGTAACAAAGGGCAGTAACTCTGTAATTAGTAAAGATGGAGTTATGGTTCTTATGCACTGCACTTCCTCTCAATGTGCTTGACCATTGTATGAAGTTATAATGAATTCCAACAATAAGTCTTCAAGTTATGGTCCGGACAAAAGAAAGCAATGGAAAAGTAACAAAGGGCAATAAATCTGTAATTAGTCAAGTCAAGATGGAGTTATGGTTCTTGTGCACTGCACTTCCCCTTATTGTGCTTGGCCATTGTATGAAGTTTTTTGAATTCCAACCAGCAGTTTTAAAGTCATGCTCTGGACAAGGAAAAGAAACAAAGGGCAGTAACTCTGTAATAAGTCAAAATGGAGTTATGGTTCTTGTGCACTGCACTTCCTCTCATGTGCTGGACCATTGTATGAAGTTATAATGAATTGCAACAATTAGTCTTCAAGTTATGGTCCGGACAAAGAAAGCAATGGAAAAGTAATAAAGGGCAATAACTCTGTAATTACTTTAGACAGAGTTATGGTTCTTATGCACTGCACTTCCTCTCAATGTGCTTGACCATTGTATGTAGTTATATTGAATTCCAACCATTAGTCTTCAAGTTATGGTCCGGACAAAATAAAGAAAGCAATGGAAAAGCAACAAAGGGCAATAACTCTGTAATTACTTTAGATAAAGTTATGGTTCTTGTGCACTGCACTTCCCCTTATTGTGTTTGACAATTGTATGAAGTTGTTTTGAATTCCAACCAGTAGTTTTCAAGTTATGCCACGGACAAGGATAAGTAACAAAGGGCAATAACTCTGTAATTAGTCAAGATAGAGTTATGTTTCTTACGCACTGCACTTCCTCTCAATGTGCTTGACCATTGTATGTAGTTATATTGAATTCCAACCATTAGTCTTCAAGTTATGCTCCGGACAAGGAAAATGCAACGGACAAAAAAAAAAAAGCAATGGAAAAGCAACAAAGGGCAATAACTCTGTAATTACTTTAGATAGAGTTATGGTTCTTGTGCACTGCACTTCCCCTTATTGTGTTTGACAATTGTATGAAGTTGTTTTGAATTCCAACCAGTAGTTTTCAAGTTATGCCCCGGACAAGGAAAAGTAACAAAGGGCAATAACTCTGTAATTAGTCAAGATAGAGTTATGGTTCTTGTGCACTGCACTTCCTCTCAATGTGCTTGACCATTGTATGTAGTTATATTGAATTCCAACCATTAGTTTTCAAGTTATGCTCCGGACAAGGAAAATGCAACGGACGTCTGGACCGACCGACCAACCGACCACCGGGTGACTCCTATATACCCCCCCAAACTTCGTTTTTGGGGGTATAATAATATCGACTGATATTGATCAAACCTGTGGCATTTCTGTATGTGAGATGTTAATTTAGCATAATGAAAAGAAAACATAATAAAAACGGAAAATAACTTAAAAAGCTATGTATTGACGGAGAAAATTTTTTTAAGACAGCTGCATGCACATGTAGTCCCTAACCTAAGTGTTTACTGGCAATTTAATGTCAGTCTTTAAAATAAAAACAAGAGCTGTCACAGAACGTGACAAATGCCCCCAAAGGATTTTTAGGTTATAAACCACCTATTACATGTTAAGTATGGTGGTAAAAATTGACAAAGTTCAAACCCCAGCAGTGACCTTTAAGTGAGACAAAGAAACCTGGGTCTTGTTCACAACACATTGTTCATCTATGGTGACTTTAATAATATTTCTAAATAAAAATAAAAAGAGCGGACACAACAACCACCATTTATATGTATATAACATAAATATTGAAAAGGTTTTAACTCCAGCAGTGAGCTTGAACTAAGGCGTAGGAGCACGGGTCTGAACACATCATACATTTATGATAATTTCATATTTGAAATAAAAAAAATAAAATCCTTTCATTCATATAAGTTTCAGAGCAGACAAGACCATCTCTGCCTATATGTATAGTAACATCAAAATTGACAAAGTTTGAACCCTCACAGTGACCTTGACCTATATGCATACTGAAGTCATCGAAACCAGTCTTGTTTGCAACACCATACATCTATGGTTATTTCATATATGAAGAAAAATTAAAATCCTTTCATGCATACTGAAGTTTCAGAGCAGACATGATCACCACCATCTGTATCTTTATAACATAACAAATGACAAAGTTTGAACCTCCACAGTGACCTTGACCTTAGTTGTAAAAACTGGAGTCTTATTCGTGGCACACCATATATCTATGATTATTTAATATGTGAAAGAAAAATTAAAATCCCCTCATGCATGCTGACAGGACCACCACCTTCTATATTTGTATAACATAAAAAAGAAAAATTAAAATCCTTTGATGCATACTGAAGTTTCAGAGCAGACACGACTACCACTGTCTATATGTATAAAGCGGGATGGAATGACGGACTGAAAAACTTCCTTACACCAAACAAAAGAAAATAGCCACATAAAAGCATTACGGAATGAATGACATCAAAGAGAAAGAACAGTTACCTATTGTCCCTCTAGCCACATAATAACTGTCCTGTGAGTGCGGACGGACAGACTGACGGACGGAGGGTAAACCTAAAGTCCCTCCGGTTAAACCGGTAGGGAACTAATAAAACGAAAAATATGTCATTATCAGTTAAACTTAACATTCTGGTTATAAAACATGGACTGGAATTATTTCAGTCAGGATTATGTCTTTTACATGACTGTAAAAAGCCGTTTTTTTTTAAATTACTTAAAAAAACATGCTAAAGAATTATATTGAATGAGGTTAGAAATGTATATTCTTTGTATAAAAATTTAAGGGGTCATTTATTAGGTGATGAATATTTGTTGGAAGGTATAAGGTATTTACACATTGTGATATGACAACAAAACTAGCAACAAACCATTTATCATCACATTTTCATGTTCCCGACTTCCCGCAGCAGTATCATTTAGTACCACTATCTGTTCTTCTTTTTGCTGTTCTTTCTTCTCCTGTTCACCTTTCTGTCCTTTCTCTCCCTTTTTTAGTTTATCTATCTCCAACTTTTTCTTCTTCTCTACTTCAAGTCTGACTATGTCACTTCTATTTTTTGCTTCCTTCAGGGCAGAGACTACTTTATTTGGGTACTCAAAACCTTTTTAAAAAGTAATCATTGATTTTTATTTTAATCAATTATCTGCAGAAAAAATGCATATAAAGGGCAAAATACCACAGAAACTGAACCTGTATTAACATTGGTTGGGGAAGCAACACTACCCTTAATGGGGGGGGGGAGGGGGGTGAATCATACGGTATATTTGGAAGAAAATAAATTATGCAAATTCAATTTTTGGGGAAAACTGCATCATCAATTAAAGAATTTATTTTTGGGAAAGCCACCCTTAAATGGCCAATGCTATAGAGAAAAAAAGCATCCTGTACATGCACATCTTTTGATGGGCCTGCACAATTAGCAAAGCAATTTATGTAAATATGGTTTTTAAAGCAGGAACACCAAACATACAAGGCCATCTCAGAACCTCACATGATTATGTTCAGGAGAGCTTATCTTAGACAATAAAGGGAGACAACAATATGCCAACCAGTTCTTAAATACAGTTTACAATACAGGTAGAAGAGAATCAACAAATAATCAATCTAAATCTTGCTAATGCCAGTGATTTTAGTCCCCTATATTTTACAGCTGAATAAAGGCTGTTTCCCCTATCCTAAAATAAAAAAAAGGGCAACATTGTTGCAATATACCCCTGTCACAGAAGCTTTTGACAGAGATGTGGGCATTAACGATAAGCATATAGGAGATATTTTCTGGGCAATATCCAGAAAACATCTGGATATATTATCATCTCTAGTGATTTTTTTATCTGAATTTTGACCCCTATGTGTGACCTTGACCTTGGCCGCAGGGACCTAAATTTGGCACACGACACTCCCCCTCACAATAGTGAACATTTGTGCCAAGTTATATTGAAATCCCTCTATGCATGTAGAAATTTTGCTCTGGACAAGCGTTTTTCTATGACCTCTAAGTGTGACCTTGACCTTTGACCTATAGGCCTGGTTCATGCGCACAACACGGCTTCTTATAGTGGTGAACATTTGTATGAAGTTCCATTAGAATCCCCCATATGTGTAGGAGATAATTATTCTCTGGACAAAATCTTTATATTTTATCATCTTTAGTGACCTTGACAATCATCTTTAGTGACCTTGACCTTGCATATATTAACCTAAATTACATGTTTCACACCAGTAGTCATGATAATGACCATTTATGTTTCAATCCCTCAATAAATGATGACTAAATGGTCCCAATACACATTTTCATATTTTATCTGAACTTTGACCCCTATGTGTGACCATGACCTTAGCCTCAGGGACCTAAATTTTGCACGCGACACTTTGCCTCACAATAGTGAACATTTGTGCTAAGTTATATTGAAATCCCTCTATGCATGTAGAAGTTTTGCTCCGGACAAGTGTTTTTCAATGACCTCTGTGTGTGACCTTTGACCTAGAGGCCTAGTTTATGTGCGCCAGATAACTTCTCATAGTGATTAACATTTCTATGAAATTTCATTAAAATTCCTTCATGGGTGTAGGAGATATGCTCCGGACAAAAATCGGACGCCCCCAGCACACCTTTCCATGACTTAACAGCAGCTGACTTGTATCAGCTAATTGATGAATTTAATTGACTAAATAAGACAGAAAGCTGTCCCTATAGATAGCCTCTGCTATGTACCAGATGCATATTACATGTAAATGTTAATGGAACTTCATTGAGGCCCTAAACCCTTAACCTTTTCCCTTATATAAGCGTGTTTCGACGGCTTTTTGCCCCCCCCCCCCTTTTTGAGGCCTCAAACAGTGAAAAAATGCCCTACTCAGGCCCCAAACACTGTCTTTTGTTTGAGAAATGTTGTTAAAAAAAGTGACCATTTTTTCGGCGCCGTCCCCCATCCAAACATTACATCAGGGGGTTGCCAGAAGGGGGATGTGCCCCCTTCTGTTTGGGGGTTTGAAGGGGGGCGGAGTCCCCCTCATCGCCAAGAAAATTTTGGACTTGTGAGAGGCTTAAAATGACCCCAGGTCGATCATAAGGTAACGTGTAACCAACGCTGAAAAGCCTTTGACTCTATCTCAATCCCTTGAGAAGTTGCAGCACTTTGAAATAAATTTTGATGGAAAAAATCGAGGCAAAAAAGTGATTTTGGCAATTTTGAGATGTCCCCTCGTTGCCATGGTAACAGGAAATTTAAGACTGAGCATGTTGTTACAAAGGCAATGGTCCAGTCAACATTTGTGCCAAGTTTGATTAGTATTGAAGCATTTTTCATAGTTTCATAGCAGTTTGAACTTGTAACAGGAGGCTTTTCAGTGAAAATGGCCATTTTTCACAATATGCTCATGGGGGAAAGGGTTAAAAACATAGAAAAATGAAATATTACTTACACAGACCAACTTTGACACTTAAGACAGAAAGATTACAAAAGATTTTAAAAAAATGTACTAGCAATAAATTGAAAATAGTATTTTTGTGTTATTCTTAGCTTGATTTGAGTGAAAAGCATTGCAATGGTTTTCAATATTCATATTATTGGGTCAGTTTTGCCAAAGAATTGAAGCAGCAAATCATGGATTACAAATCTCTCTTGTTATTATGCTAAGAGGGCACTCAGCTTAAATCATTTACCTGATTTAGGTTCAAAGGTATCTCCTGAAGAATTTACAAGGTCTATAAATCCTTCTTCAACTAATCCCCATTGCTTGATGTTGTCTATTGATAAACCTGCACGATGTGCACAAACCTATAAATATCAAACATATATAATTATAATCAAAGGGCTGCAAGCTCTGTGGTATTTTCTGATCTTTGCAATCTAAATCGTACTGTATATCTGTATGTGTTTTCCTGTATAAGTTTATTTTTGGCGTCCGCGCCAAAGCGCGGCGCTTCTTATGGAATGAAATCAGATTTTGTGAAAGGGCGACAGCAACTTCTCGAGCCTTTTAGTCGGACATAATAAAAGCCGATCAGTATGAGGGTGCTTGATTATTAATTAATAATGAAATGTCGCGATATATACAATGAATAGCAAACTAGAGAATTTCGCAATGCAAACATTTTCAAATGAAATAACCTTTTCCGTCAATAAATCGCGCTCTTCGGGGTATTTTTATTTATCATTTTGTAGTACACAGTGGGTTATTATGGTACATGTATCCGAAAGCTGAATAGAATGATGAGTTGATGACCTAAATATTCCGAAAATCTATATATAGAGGGATGTACTCCTATCGGTAATTCCATGTCTCTCCTGGTCTATTTTGACCGGAATTTACTAGTGACCGGCGAATAGTACCACACGTTTATTGTCCGGTCTCTCCCGGTTTTGGAGTAGATGTTTGATATCGTTACAGAACAGAACAAATATTTTACAGTTTATATAAGTTTTTTTTCATCACTTAGTTTGGTTACAATAATTAATAAACACAGATCAACTCTCAAATTTATTGATTATTATTATACATAAACATACAATTCGAAGAAAAAAAAAACCCAACAACAACAATAGCATGTTTTATTTTATCTATATGAGATAAAAACAATAAATATGTACAATAATTTAGAAAAAGGTACATTTTTATGGTATTAATATGACACTATCAACTTTGAAACATTTTATTTAATTTGTTATTCGTGTTTAGTAAAGATGCCGAGGAATTATTCAAAGTTACAAATTAGATTTTAGGAATTATTCAATTGATTGATAATTTAAAAAATGATAAAGAAAAATACAAATGTACATGTATATGGTTTAAGAATAAACAATATTATATATTGAAAGATTAACCATAATTTACTGACTTTTTCCAGTTAAGTTTTTACTTATAATCGTCGGTCAATATGACATTTGAATTCTTAAAATAGTAGTAAACGTAAAAACTCATTATTAAAATAGCACATAAAACACAAAAAAGAAAAGAAAACAATATTCATAAAATCTGTATTTTTTTTATTAAATTAGATATTACAATTATTGAATAATAAACAATTATGCTCAACATGATCAACATGGTAATGTAACCAGTGTCATATTGTTAGTAAGTGTGAACAGATACCTTAATAGGGGTTCTTCGCTAAAAGCGATAACATAATAAGGGACAACTACACAAGTGTGGTGTTGATCATGCATTACACATATGGATTATAAATGATTGCATACATGTATATCCGTTGCTATTAATAACCACGATCATAAAGAAGTAAACAAGTAATATTCTAATCTCTAGTATGCCAAACAAAGTTAATAATGAACAATGTCTTTCGTCCGTTCATTCATAAGTGATATACAATTCTGGTAAAAACCAATTAACCATTGGGAAGTTTATAATCATATATCTACTAGTTCATCTTCACCTGCTGCATTTCTTGCTTGGACGCCCTTTGATGCTTTGCATCAATGCCTTTCTTGTTATGTACTATAATTCATCTTGCAGGACACCAGAGTTTGATACATACGGAATTTTGCATAACTAGAGTTGCATCAAAAAATCATTTATGTTTTTTTTTATTTTTATGTATTTATCCTTGCATATCGTGGCTATTTCCTTAACAAAAACACTAAAAAAAAAGAATTATAAAAAATGTTGTCTCAACTGGGATTTGAACTCCAGACCTCTCACACACTAAACGAGCGCGTTACCCTTGCACCACGGAGAAGTTATAACAAGAGGGCCATGATGGCCCTGAGATCGCTCACCTGTATATAGGCCCCTGGAGCGGGGCCAGTTTAAACCCCAGGGCTTTTATTTGAACAAACTTGAAAGACACCCATTAGAAGATGTTTCATGATGTTAAGTTTTTATGACACACATATAATGAAAAACAATGATCTGCCCCTGCTGCTCCCTCTCCCGGCAGGGCCAATTTTAACCGAAGGGCCTTTATTTGAACAAACTTGGTAGACACCCATAAGAAGATGTTTCATCCTAAACATCTAAGCTCTAGCTCATTGGGTTTTTTAAAAGATGTTTTAAGTTTTTACTATACACATATAGTCAAAAACAATGACACCCCTGGGGCGGGGCCAATTTTGACCCCAGGGCTATTATTTGAACAAACTTTGTAGAAACTCACTAGAAGATGTTTCATGCTTAATATCTAAACTCTAGCTATTTGGGTTTTTTCAAAGAAGATTTTTTAAGTTTTTGCTATACACTTATAAGGAAAATCAATGACCCCCGGGGCGGGGCCAATTTTGACCCCAGGGCCCCAGAGCTTTCATTTGAACAAACTTGGTAGACACCCATTACAACATGTTTCATGCAAAATATCTTAGCTCTAGCTCTTTGAGTTCTTTAAAAGAAGATTTTTTAAGTTTTTCTTATATGCACGTAGGGAAAATCAATGACCCCCTGGGGTGGGACCAATTTTGACCCCAGGGCTTTTATTTGAACAAACTTGGTAGACACTCATTAGAAGATGTTTCATGCTAAATATCTAAGCTCTAGCTCTTTGGGTTCTTTAAAAGAAGATTTTTTAAGTTTTTAATATATGCATATAGGGAAAATCAATAACCCCCTGGGGCGGGGCCAATTTTGACCCCAGGGCTTTTATTTGAACAAACTTGGTAGACACTCACTAGAAGATGTTTCATGCCAAATATCTAAGCTCTAGCTCTTAGGGTTTTTTAACAGAAGATATTTAAAGTTTTTTCATTCGGTTGCCATGGCAACCAGAGTTCTGCATGAAATTAAATTCTTTGAACATTTTTAAAGGTGACCACCAAAGGAGCATTCCTGTGAAGTTTGGATGAAATTGGCTTAGTGGTTTATGAGGTGATGTCATTTAAAGTAAAAGTTTACGATGACGACGGACGGACCGACGACGGACGAAAAGCGATCACAAAAGCTCACCCTGTCACTTTGTGACAGGTGAGCTAAAAACAGAGGCTGAATAAAATCAAGTCATTCTAATTTAGAATTTCCATTGCATTTCGGGTTTTTAAAGCAGCACAGGCTGAATAAAATCAAGTCATTCTAAATTTAGAATGTCCATTGCATTTCGGGTTAGGGTAATTTCGAGGTATTTTGTTCAGGGTAAACCTGTTGTTTAAAATTGAAGTAAATAATTTAGCAAAAATCTTCTCGCCCAAACAATCCAACATGTAGAAACTATATATTCAACTACTCGGCAGTCAAGATTTATTTGTGTAGTATTCGGTAATCGACATCGCTAAAAATAGCATTTTCATTGATTTAAATCATATTCATCCGCGTAATTTGTGAGTGTGCATTTATTGACAATTCTATAAGCCAACGCTACTTTTAAAGTTTGAATGTGTAGTAATTTGTTGGACACTTGTCACACAAAATTGTTCTTTCTTTTAAATTGCTGGTTTTTAAGCAGTTTTGAGTGAGAAATACTTTGCGTTGTTAGGTCTGTTAGGAAATTTTGTGTTAGACCGTGGATGTTACCTATGTATTTACTGATCTGCGATCAGAAAATACAAAAATCATTTGCTACCATTAACACTTCCGGATATCTGATTTAATACAACTCAAATACAAAGGCAAACTTTACACTCTCATCGTCCCTGAAACAAGTATATGTCAGAAAACTATTATTATAGTAAAGTTTGGAGGGCGCTTGAAAAGTCATTTCAGTTAATAAACAGCAAAATATGGAGATGCTTGAACAGACATTTCAGTTTAAACAGCCAAATGTACAACATGTATATTAATTCTATGTTGCTAACATTATCACATTCACATAATAATTATATGTACTTTAGATGTATTAGTTGTGTTTTCAGGTAACTACATGCACAACAATACATGCCATGCCCAGCATCTAATGCATATTGAACATCAGACAAATATAAAAGTTCATCTTTAACCCTCTGCTGAACATGAAAACTATCAGCCTTTGCTTGCCAGTACAGAGAAACAGGTTGACCTGTGCATCTTTGCATCCTGGCACCTCTAGAAATTTAACAATGCTCTTATACAAAAATGTTGTTGTGGTGTTGGTAGTTTAACCTCTAAATTACGGCAGTAAGCTGCAGTGAATTAACCAGAGCTGACAGTTCAACCACAGTATCTACCTGGGCAGGTTGCCAAGCAGTTTACCAGTACTAGTTGTCTTAACTTTTGCAAGGAGCTAATAACTTCAGTACATGCCAGAGCAGAGATACAGTGCAAATGACTGCAGAAAGGATTTTATGGTCAATCACAATGAAAATGATGAAACAAAAAATGAAAGTGATGATTAAACCCAGGTCGCCTGATTCACTGTCAATGCTCTACCTATTAAGCAAACCGGGTGGCTTTTTTCTTTACAAAAAACTAGAAATGTGTCCATAGGACACGGATGCCCCCACACACCACTGTTCTGTCAATCTTATGACTCTAGGTCAAATATTTTTTGGACTACATGTGCCACAAGTTGAAAACTAAAAATCAACAAAGGGCCATAATTCTGTTAAATTTGGTCGCAGCAAAAATTCCAACCTTTACTACCATCTACACATTAAGGTTGTTAATCCCTGGAAGTTTAAGCAAAATCTGCCATCCGGTTTAAGAGGAGTTGCGTTCACAAAATTTCTACATAGTATATAATGAAAAAAACAACAAAGGGCCATAATTCTGTTAAATTTGGTTGCAGCAAAAATTCCTTCCCTTACTGCCATCTACACATAAAGGTTGTTCATCCTTGGAAGTTTAAGCAAAATCTGCCATCCGGTTTAAGAGGATTTGCATTCACAAAATTTCTATATAGTATATAGTGAAAAAATCAACAAAGGGCCATAATTCTGTAAAATTTGGTCGCAGCGAAAATTCCTTCCTTTACTACCATCTTCACCTTAAGGTTGTTCATCCCTGTAAATTTAAGCAAAATCTGCCATGCGGTTTAAGAGGAGTTGCGTTCACAAAATTTCTACATAGTATATAGTGAAAAAATCAACAAAGGGCCATAATTCTGTTAAATTTGGTCCCAGCAAAAATTCCTTCCTTTACTACCATCTACACATTAAGGTTGTTCATCCCTGTAAGTTTAAGCAAAATCTGCCATGCGGTTTAAGAGGAGTTGCGTTCACAAAATTTCTACATAGTATATAGTGAAAAAATCAACAAAGGGCCATAATTCTGTTAAATTTGGTCGCAGCAAAAATTCCTTCCTTTACTACCATCTACACATTAAGGTTGTTCATCCCTGTAAGTTTAAGCAAAATCTGCCATGCGGTTTAAGAGGAGTTGCGTTCACAAAATTTCTTCATAGTATCTAGTGAAAAAATCAACAAAGGGCCATAATTCTGTTAAATTTGGTCGCAGCAAAAATTCCTTCCTTTACTACCATCTACACATTAAGGTTGTTCATCCCTGTTAGTTTAAGCAAAATCTGCCATCCGGTTTAAGAGGAGTTGCGTTCACAAGATTTCGGGACGTACGGACGGACTGACGGACGGACGGACACTCGGACGGACAAGTGCAACGCTATATGCTCCCACTCTGTGGGGGCATAAAAACTGTAGAAGCTATAAAGCTAGACCCTTTATGTCATATTCAACAGATTTAGGGTTATAAATCAAGTACCTCAAGTGCTTCAACTACAGCTTGTTCAAGAGCCGAGGAATATTTTCCTTTTCTATGTTTCGTAAAATTACTGGCAAAGTTCTCCAACTTGTTGAATTTCATCTGAAATAATAAAAAAATATTTTCAAGAAACAATGAACAATGATAAATTATTTCAAGGGTATTTATAAACATACAAGGGCAATATTTATATTCAATGGGCTTAACTGCAAACATTTCTTATTTTGGATTTGTGATAAATAAAATATTATATTTGTGTTGATTCAACACTAAACTTATTGGATTCGTTGAATAAAACAATATTATGCTTGCCAGCGGCTTGCATAATTTGATTTTATTCAGCTTCTTCAATAAATACAATTTTAAATCTTACACTCATTTAATATCCACCATTATAGGAATGCAATTAAATCAAAAGTACCGACAAAAAAAATTTGTTTACCTCTGAAATCTTAAGGTCCTGTAACCATATAACCCAAACTGCTCCTGGTTTGGCATGGCTTTTTCCAGCCATAGGTCCTGGAAACACTAAAGCAGGCCACCATGAAGACTTTAAAATATGTCCCCAAACTAGTTGTCCATTTGAAAACCTGTCCTAAAACATAAGAGAAAGAAAATTTGACGTTGAATAATGCAGCTCTTTCTTGAACTGTTATTCTTTTAATTGTTCCCAAATCTCCACAAAAAAAATTTGATATTTTATTTTTTATCTTATATTTTTTTTTCTTTTCATCAAAGAACTATTTATACAAAACTTCAGATATTTATACCTCTGTCGCAGAAACAGTCAGTATTTTTTTTTTACCAGGATATTAAAGTGTTAGTGTTTTATATAAAACTGGTAACACCAACAGTCATTTGCTGGATATTATTATCCCTAAGGCCATGACTCACATTCAGATCACACAGTGTGGGACTTGTAGGGTGGGACCAAGTCCCCAAACCCCTGCTAAGATCCTATATACAGACTATCCTACTGCAATCAACATCACAAATTTCGCATCAACTCACCACTAATTATTATTTATTCTACATTTTTCCCTATTGAACATAGAAGAACCAAAAGTGTGTGTTATTTTGCTATAAAATCACTGTTTGACGTTCTATATTTAGACATGTGACGTAGTATACACATGACTTGTGACGTAACCAATAAAAATGTGACGCGCTAACAAATAAGTACAAAAACAAATCAGGCGCAATTCAGGTACGGCAGCATTTATTTGTTGATGTCGTGTTAGAACCGAAATAATATATCCAATGTGTGATTTTATTGCTTGATAAAATCACTCTTTGTCCTTCGGATGCGCATCATTATATAATTCCCCGCATCCGAACTCCAAACAGTGATGTTATTGAGCAATAAAATTACAGTTTGGGATATATTATTTCTTAAATATTTCACAGTAATGGCATATTTTCATGATGGTCAAAATTTACATATTTTAGTCATACACATAAATAACAAAGTTTTTTGTGCAAAATATTTCAAATCTGTAGATTTTTATGTAAAACTGAACAACATTATCATGTTAGCCACAATGCATATGTCTGAAACAATCATCATTTCTAAATGTTCCCGTCAGTTGAAAAAATAAATTTTGAGTTTCCAAGTAAAGACAGTTTTAATATTTAAAATTGATCAATGTAACATTTAGTAACTTAAACTGAAGCATGAAAAAACTAGTGTAGCACCATTTAGCATTCCTTTCTACGCCATTGTCAATCAGCTGTTTGATATTTTGTAACGAGTCTTCTGATTGGCAAATAGCAACGAAACCGCAACGTTTCACACAAGGATGCCTAATGGTGTAGAAAGCGATTGAAAGACCGTGGAAAGGTTTGAAATTCGAATATTGCGTGTATCAGATGATACTGACGGTTGTGAGTGGGTGGTCCAACTTAATGTATTTAGTAATATTATTTAGTAAATTCAAGTAATTTTGACCCGTACTCTGACAAATATGTATTAGGCTATGTTTACGTACAAGGCCTTCGTCGATGGTCGGGCCGGTCCGGTCTTGGCCGGACCAATATTTTGGCCAAAAATGAGTAAAAAAAAAACAACACGCATCGCTGATTAGCAATTTGGACTAAATTACCACAAGCACAATAAAAATGCCTTTCACCCTTAAAATTTACGACACACTTAAATCTGTAAAAAATTGTTGACATACTACTATAACTTGTACAAGGGCA
Organism: Ruditapes philippinarum; assembly: GCF_026571515.1. Classification (NCBI taxonomy): domain Eukaryota; kingdom Metazoa; phylum Mollusca; class Bivalvia; order Venerida; family Veneridae; genus Ruditapes; species Ruditapes philippinarum. Next base: position 48,936 of record NW_026853156.1, read on the forward strand.
GGTTGTAAACTGTGCCAAATATACTGGAAAACGCCCCTGAGAGCATCCTAGAATAAAAAATTTTCCGGGGGAGCATGCCCCGTACCCCCCCTAGATTCTACCTAAAACCAATCAAATTGGCCGCACAAATCACAAAATCGTGATGACGGGCCTGACGTACCGAATCGTTGTGCCGCAATTTTGTCTACAAAGGATTTTTAGCAAGAATTCGCTCGTTTCCTGATAGATATTTCATGAACGGGAAGGGCTAGAGACTTGGGGTCGGTCTCATTTGGAAGCTTAATACAAACGTGAAATAGTGATAAAAGTTTTTTTTAATTGTCTGGCCAATTGTTTTCACAACGGCCCGGAAAATGAATCCCTTGCTTGTAGCAGGTACGTATACATACCTGCTTGTAGGCTCGAATCTGGAGTTTCCGGCCTTCTCTTAACTTATAGTATATTTTTAAGGGGGGTCATAATTTACAAATTTTTTTTGGTTTTTGACAATTTTAAGATGAACACAGGTGTTTTTTTTTTATCAATATGGTCATATTTTTTCTTCCCAGGTCCGATACTCGTGCCTGTGGTTTGACAGTAAGAAAAAAAGTCTGTAAAATGGGTCAAACAGTTCAATTAATTAGGCTACATATAAACAAGAACGTAAACACTAAAGAGACTCTACAAGTGCTAATCTAGCACGTGATCAAGCGCTAGAGCTCCCGTGCCCGTGGCCGTTAGAAGTTGAGATCTAATTGTTTTTGTTTTCTAAATACATAAATGATCGTGTATATTTTATAAAGTTTCAACAATTAAATGCGTAAATCAAACAAAATAGATCAAGTCCTTTAGAAAAACAACTTTTTCATTTATTTACCATAATTATGTAGACGCTCACAAAGCACGTAAAACACCACGTGACCACAATGGTATTTCGGAACACCTCCTCTAGTATTCATAATCATGAAAGGGCCGAGAAAATGCGGTTGGCTTCGACGGAAAGGAATTAAAGGAGCGAAAAGAACTGATTAATTGGCGTCCGCGCCGAAGCGCGGCGCCCTTATGGAATGAGAAAGGGCGACAGCAACTTCTCGAGCCTTTTAGTCGGTCATAAGAAAAGCCGATCATTCCGATCGGTATGAGGGTGCTTGATTATTAATTAAGAATGAAAGGTCGCGATATGTTACAATGAATAGCGAACTGGAGAATTTCGCAATGCAAACATTTTCAAATGAAATAACCTTTTCCGTCAATAAATCGCGCTCTTCGGGGTTTTTTATTTATCATTTTGTAGTACACAGTGGGTTATCATGGTATGTTATTGTTGTACATGTATCCTAGAAAGATCAGTTGATGACCTAAATATTCCAAAAATCTATTTATAGATATATCTATCGGTAATTACCGGTCTCTCCCGGTCTATTTTGACCGGGATTTACTAGTGACCGGCGAATAGTACCACACGTTTATTGTCCGGTCTCTCTCGGTTTTGGAGTAGATGTTTGATATCGTTACAATTAGAAAAAAAAACAACAATAGCATGTTTCATTTTATCTATATGAGATAAAAACATGTGATATGTACAATAATTGAGAAAAAGGTACATTTTTATGGTATTAAAATGACATTATCAACTTTGAAACATTTTATTTAATTTGTTATCCGTGTTTAGTAAAGATGCCGAGGAATTATTCAAAGTTACAAATTAGATTTTATGAATTATTCAATTGATTGATAATTTAAAAAATGATAAAGAAAAATACAAATGTACATGTACATGGTTTAAAAATAAACAATATTATATATTAAAAGATAAACCATAATTTACTGACTTTTTCCAGTTAAGCTTTGACTTATAATCGTCGGTCAATATGACAATTGAATTCTTAAAATTTATTTTACAATTTTAATAAAAAAAAGTAGTAAAAACTCAGTATTAAAATAGCACATAAAACACAAAAAAGAAAAGAAAACAATATTCATAAAATTTGTATTTTTTTTTTTTATTAAAATTAATAGATATTACAATTATTGTATAATAAACAATTATGCTCAACATGATCAACATGGTAATATAACCAGTGTCATATTATTACTAACTTAAAGTGTGAACAGATACCTTAAGAGGGGTTCTTCGCTAATAGCGATAACATGATAAGGGACAATTACAAAGGTGTGGTACGTGTTTATCATGCGTTACACATATGGATTATAAATGATTGCATACATGTATATCCGTTGCTATTAATAACCACGATCATAAAGAAATAACAAGTAATATTCTAATCTCTAGCATGCCAATCAAAGTTCATAATGAACAATGTCTTTCGTCCGGTTATTCATAAGTGATATACATTTCTGGTAGTTTATAAGAATATCTTGTCATCATATGTGTACTAGTTCATCTTCACTTGCTGCATTTCTTGCTTGGACGCCCTTTGATGCTTTGCATCAATGCTTTTCTTGTATTTCATTATAGCAATTGCAACTACTCGGCCCTTTCCGTCAGTCTTCGGATAAGGACCTCGAATACACAGAACGGATGCGGTATTTCGGTCTAACCTACGCTAAGAAACTAAACATGTAAACAAATAGTAATTTAATGCTGGGAGTTGTTGACAAGTTTATTTCCAATATATGTAGTAAAAGTCGACCTAAAATAAGTGAATTCATAGGTACAAAAGCAAACAATACATTATTTATATATTTATTAAGTTATAAAGTTGAAGAATCCGAAAGTACAAAAACCAACCTGTTGACATTTTGTTTAAAATTGAACATCAGTGGGCATATTTAAATTACAAATTGTTGTCAGACATATTTTCAAGCATAAGAGTACCGGAACAGACATGAGATGTCAAATATATACATTCGTTTTACATTATATCTGTTTCTGTTTACATCTGAAACCACGTGGTAGAACTACTTTCAATCCGTATTGTTTCCGAGGTTATTATAGATAATAGCCGAGGCAGTACCGAATGTCATTTTAGTTGATTGCCTTTATGTAATATTTTGTATTTCATCTATGTGATATGTGAAAAATAAAACTAATTGTGTTAGAAAACTTCAACATGATCATGAGTTTATGTATTAAGTTTAAACAATATTTTATTTATAATCATTACATTTACAATAATAACTTGTACGGATTCATGGGATTGAGTAGGAAGCTTGAAAAGCTTTTTTAGAAACTCTCTCCGTAAGTTTATGTATTTGTTCAAGTTTTAATTCTAGCAAAGTATCATCAATTTTAGTTTCATAAAACAATGAAAATATTATTTAATCCTGATCCTGTTCTTTTCTTACTGAACACGGGCCGGGGTTTTACGCAGAGTGTTCTCCGGCCATGTTGCGCTTTAATAAGCAATGCCAGAACTATTGGGTACGAAGTCTCCGTCTTAGAATACTCAAATGCAACATTTGTGGTTGAATGACCGTCCTGGTTTGATTGAAACAATACGGAGCACTTTAATGATGGTGTTGCATTCAATCCTCACTTTCAAATTCGTGCATACATCGTACGGCAGCCGTGCGGCAGCCTTGCGAATTCTTGTTGGGCGTGCTGTGCCCATGCGATTTTTTTCAATGTCGTACGATTGCCTTACGACTGTCTTAGCAATCGCACGTATGTTGCACGGTCAGATTGCGACGACCGTACGAAATGTTGTTGGTATTTGTACAACTTTCAAGCATATAAATATCGTGAGAACAATGCGGCCGCCGTACGAACAGCGTACGCCTGCCTTACGATCTACGAATCTCTCTAGATATACTGCGAAATTGCCTGCGACGTTTCTACGGCACAGATTTCTCAACAAATCGTACGAACCAAATTTCGTGCGGCTGATGTGATAGAGGCTTTACCGGTCTGCGACATGTCTGCGACATGTCTGCGACAAAAAGTAGCCTACGACGTGTCGTAGCGCGTTGATAAAACGGCCTCCAGAACACTATCATTTAGATCTTGTTTGACTACGTCTTATCCGACTAAGAATCCGACTGGAATAAGATGTAAGTGTATCGACAGTGAAAGAGAAAGACGGGATCAGGGCTTTACTTCCATGTTTTTATGTTACATTAACACCTTAGGGAACCTGTTACAGTATCGCGTTTTCCGGTTACAGTATAGAATTTTAAAGATCGGGGATTATTTGTTGGGAGGACAGGTAGGTGATTTTTATTCCGGTCCATACTACAAGTAGTTTAGTTTCTAAAAGATGTTTTTGTGCTTTGCTTGTAAGGAACAGAATCCGATATCTAGTCATATATTTCTTCAGACACTGCACCGCAGATTTATCTCTATATTGTCTCATAAATATGCAGATTTGACAGTTTGAAAATTTGAATCGAGAGACCAACGCATTTTTCTCCAATTTCGACATTATTTATGCATGCCTAGAAAAAGTAAATCTGCAAAACGTTAGTCCTTTATGTTAGGAAACGTTTATAAAAGTAATGACCAGTTGAAACTATTTTCCTGTTCGTTAAATGCGTTTGAAAAAATAAACAATGTTACAGTATAGAGTGAGGTGATTTGAGCAGGGATACAGCATAGACCTAGCGATTTTTATCCGATTTTGTTACAGTTTATACCCAGATTTCGGTTACAGTTTAGACTTCGATATTTCCTATATATACTAGGTAAAATGTATGAATGCTACAAAGATTTTAAATCTCTGTGAGCTTATTGGCCCGATGGTTATTCGTCCGTCTGTCGTACACATGTGTGTGCAATCTCATCCGCTTAGTAACTACTTAACTAAATGTGATGAAATTTACATGACTTTCTACAGGGCTGGGAATCAAAACTGCGTCGTATCCTACAAAATGTAAACAAAAGCCGCCATCTTGGAACGAAAAACGTATGTTTTTGTTTATAACTTTTTTGTTGGAAATGACAGAAAACCATATATATTTATTAACACGCTACACTATTTTCCGCTTCGTTCGGTATATGTTGCTTGCACAACTATTTTGTAAAACAAAAGTTATAGCGAACTTGCAACTCGAAGCGGGGCAGAATTTTTTATGAAAATGTGTGGATAAGACGCAGTTCATATTGATTTATCCATCGTTTTTCCTTCAAATCAATTATATATTTGTTTTAGAGTTCACCATAAACTTCGAAATATAATTTTGCATCATTTACTAAAATTTCATTTAAAAGAGATGTTTATTTTCTTAGAAAATAATGATTTTTACGAAATGATACGACGTAGTTGAAAATAAAATATGATACGACGCAGTTGTATTTTGGCAGTCTTTTCAACAGGGATAATTTTGGCAAAATATGTCTATTTTATGGAATAATCACTTGTGCTAGAAAAAATCCCCCAGATCATTTGCGGTGTATAGCAATGTTCTGTTGCTTTTGATTATTTAGAATACATTGTGTCATGTCCAATATAACATTTACTTTGAAAGATTACATTGCGGAAGCTACTTTTCAGTTAAACATGTTACCTAATTGATCATAATATCTGAAATAATTTCTTACATTTTCCTGTATGTTCAATATTATCCCTATTTTTTTCGCAAAAAATATAGAAATCTATCAAATTGAAATCATGTTGGCTAGCTACGCTCTAAGTTTACTATGGTTCTGCATATTCTGGGTAATGACTGCTTTTTTTGTGATTTGTTTTCAAACTTTCACTCTACACATTAGCTTTACTAGGGGCGAGGACCTCAGGTCCGCCTTTGTGCATTATTTCAGGCAAAATGTTGCACCTGCAGAGAACCATCGACATTTTTAAACTAGCTTGATAGGTTTTCCACACGAAAGAATAAAAAGTCCCTGGTGGTTTTCGAATTCATAGCAGTTCAGTTCAAGTGATTTGAATTCAGAAAACATAAACAGCTCGGCCACGGTCGGACACACCTGTCTGATTTGTTTTATTTTTTTTCAACAAAATTTGTTAACGTCAGCTGTACAAATAAGCAGCTTTTTTATTAACTTCGGGCGTGAAGTTATGATTATAAATATTTGAATTAATTATAAAGAGAATAACATTTAAATTTCTCATTTCGGTATGACTAGCAGAGAAATTTTCAATGTAAACAGGGGGTAATCCTCTGTGAAGTCATTTTCTGAAAACCTTTGTTTAAGTTTTCAGGCTATTCATTATCAAATAAAAATCACACTTTAGTATGAAGGTATGTAAAGATTTCATGTCTCTAGTCTGTTGAAAATTCGATGCGATAATCTGACATTAATTTTCTGTTCAATATTGTGAAAACCTCTTCAATACTGTTGAAAGATCATGTCTGCCTATATCTGTATCAAATTTATCGGTGCACAGCGTAAAATACCTTAACAGAACGGACACCTTCTTAACAAAATAATCTGTAGTTGTATCATATGTGAGTCGATTTTGAAAATTTAAAGTTTTTTTTTAATGGAGAAGAATGATACTTAAGTGCAAATATAGAAAATACATTCCGTAGACCTTTCCTCATCGGCGATAAAGAAATGCGATACGACAACATCAGAGCTAAAGTTCCGCGGCACTGAACATAAAATGACTAAACGGAACGCATAACCTAAAACCTTGCAAAAATATATTGTAGCTTAACCATTTATAATATAATTTTAAAAATTTAATGTTCAGTTTCAAATAATAAAGCTCATCTGTTCTCACCGATTATTAAGAAAATGAATACAATAAAATCGGCACGTAAAAGACATATGTAAGAACGGAATTGACGGAAATTATTGCTAATTACAAGTAAAAAAGGTAGGCATGCAATTTGCGCATAGCTCTCTTCCGATAGCAAGAGACATTTTCTAAATTTGTAATTCATTCTCTCTTTTTTTTAAAAAAAAGGGTCATTCCTGATTAATACTAGTACAGGGTTCAGGAGAGGTTACACTGGAATATTGAATTTTGAATCAAAAATAGTAATCACTCCCATTTTGAACTCACGGGAACAATTTTAGAAGCATGCTAAGGCAACACTGGAACACGTTGTGATATGGTTGTGCGATCACGTGTTTATTGCACAGTGTATATTGCATTTGATACAGTTTTTCGGAATTTGTAGATGCTTAATATGATAGGTACTTAAATGCGACCGAAAAATGCAGCCTTAATAGAATCCATTTTTATGGAACCAATGAGTGACCTCTGCTTTTGACTTAAGTTGTAAACAAGAAATGTTGTTGGACGTTATTAGCATACCTAGCACATAATTTAAATAGTTTAAAACCAATATGCAGCCTGCAATGAAAATACAACTGCGTCGTATCATATTTTATTTTCAACTGCGTCGTATCATTTCGCAAAAATCATTATTTTCTAAGAAAATAAACATCTCTTTTTAATGAAAATTTAGTAAATGATGCAAAATTATGTTTTGAAGTTTATGGTGATCTCTGAAAACGAGTATATAATTGAGTTGTAGGAGAAACGGTAGATTAAGCAATATGAACTGCGTCGTATCCACACAATTTCATAAAAATTTTGCTCCGCTTCGAGTTGCAAGTTCGCTATAACTTTTGTTTTACAAAATAGCTGTGCAAGCAACATATACCGAACGAAGCGGAAAAAAGTGTAGCGTGTTAATACATATATCTGGTTTTCAGTCATTTCCCACAAAAAGAGTTATTAACAAAAACATACATTTTTCGTTCCAAGATGGCGGCGTTTGTTTACATTTTGTTAGATACGACCCAGTTTTGATTCCCAGCCCTGTTCTACCAATTAAGTTGTTCAAATGGTTTCGGTTGCAATCGGGGATACGAAAACCCAAAATATAGATTTTGAAAAAAGGCAATGTTTAAAGACCCTACTCATCTCGAACCAAAAGCATTCAAATCAAATCATGATCATGGCGTTTTTGTTGAAGTTACGATTATTTTGTCATCATTAAATTAAAAGTCGTTTTTTTTTATTTCAGACATCCTGTATAGAAGTTTAAACATGTTTCTGAAAAAGAAAATAATATTGAAAGTTATAGAGTATTAAGGTCAGACAATTACAATATCTTTTCTAGTGAGCCTGATGGAGGTACATAATAGTGGCAGGGTAGGGATAAGGCCGTCGACTTCAAATCATCTTTCATTTACTGCTGTAGTTGAAATCCCATCATGACTGGATTCTCTGTATGTGAGGAATCTATCAAGCTAATTTACGGAAGGTCGGTGGTTCTAGTCAGGTGCCCGCTCGTGTCTGAAATGTTTCACAAAGGGTATCTGGGGTCTTTCTTTACACTAAAGCAGGAATGTTTTCACATTACCTCAGTGTCGTTGAAACTTAAAATCCAGGAAAGCCAAACGTAACAAACCCTTTTTAAATACTTACAAAATACATTATGGAAACTCCAGTATTGCTCATTTAAATACTGTTTAATCACCTTTAGGGTATTGCCTGCTTGTTAATTGTGTCTTTTGACAGCTTATCTGTGGTATGCAGGCTTCATTATCTCCATATGAACACATCCACAGATGTTAAAAAATCTAAAGTGTACCAGTTCATGTTTAATGTGAATTCTGCTGAAGCCGGTGTTAGGAGGTGTGGACGGTAGCTTGCAGTTACCACTACCGTCCATGAACAGGTTTAATAAAACTGAGCCTGCAACATTTTCATGGTTTCCGTGTTGGACTTCTTTTAAGGATTCTTTTTTTTCTATTTTATTACTAACAGGCATTATTATAATGTGTAATGAAATAAATCAAACTGATTTATTTCATTACACATTATAATAATGCCTGTTAGTAATAAAATAGAGAAAAAAGAATCCTTAAAAGAAGTCCAACACGGAAACCATGAAAATGTTGCAGGATCAGTTTGATTAAACCTGTTCATGGACGGTAGTGGTAACTGCAAGCTTTCTTCTCTCATTACAATTTGATACAAGTTACTGTTGTCGTCGTGAAAACAGTCTTTACTTAGGACATTACTTATTCTGCAAAAAGTGTCAGTCTGAAACTTAAAGTAAGGAAAATAGCAAACTATAACTTTTCTGCGGAAGAAAAAAAGTAATGCAACCTTTCAATAATGTATTAAATAGAAAGGTATGAGTTACTTCATAAAAGTAATGGATACACGAACTTTGTTTAAAATCAATTAAGTATCTAAACTGTAACCGAAATCTGGGTATAAACTGTAACAATATTGGATCAAAGTCGCTAGGTCTATGCTGTAACCCTGCAGAATTAACCTCGCTCTATACTGTAACACTGTTTATTTTTTCAAACGCATTTTACCAACAGGAAAATAGGTTCAACTGGTCATTTACTTTTATAAACGTTTCTAAACACAATTAAAGGACTATAGTTTTGTAGATTTACTTTATCTAGGCATGCTTCAATAATGTCGGAATGGGAGAAAAATACGTTGGTCTCTCGATTAATTTTTTTAAACCGTCAAATCTGCACATTTATGAGACAATATAGAGATAAATCTGCGGTGAAGGGTCTGAAGAAATATATGACTAGATACCGGATTCTGTTCCTTGTAAGGAAAGCACAAAAACATCTTTTAGAAACTAAACTACTTGTAGTATGGACCGGAATAAAAATCACCTACCTCTCTTCCCATAAATAATCCTCCATCACTGTAACCGAAAAACGCGATACTGTAACGTTCCCACGGTGATTAAAAGATACATAAAATAGTCTTCCGAGAAAAAATACCTATATGGTGGTCAGGGCTATTGATTAGTACAATGGCAATGTCACGCAATACAAACACAAAATATCGTTGGTGTTATCCGTTACTTAGGAACCGCGCTTATTATAAAATTTTAGATAATTTTGAGATTGTCCCCTTATATAAACTGTCCTCGTTCCTCATTATAAGCCGCAAACGTCTAGAAGGGATACGCTAGTACGATGATTTTTCCGTAGCAAATTTTTGTGCATCAAGAATCGCTACGGATATACGAGGACTACTAGGATTGAATACGGTTACATTACCACCGAGTCCAATCGTTCACTATGTTTCCCAGGCGGAGAACTCATGAAGAGATCAATTTTACAGGTGGAAAACTGATACTGTGGTAAGAAAATTGTCTTCAATTTCTTTAAAAATGCATATTTCACAAAACTTTATAGCCTATTCTGATCTCGTATGATTACTTTATCCGACAGGCATCTCAAACTCGCCAAATCTTTGTTAACTTATTAGATCATTATCGACAACTGCACAAGAAAAGTCACAAAATTGGTAAAATCGCTCTTTGATAGCCAATAACTTGACATCCAAGCAAACTTCTAAACATTTGTATCGCTCTAAAGGTTCTTTATTAACATATCCTCATCCACCAAAAGCCTGTTCTATTTCTATTCCGTATTTTTGGAGTATAATATCGTTTAAGCGATTTTTCAAAATGAACGCATGAGCCGAACTTTTCATGTGGTTTCATAGTTTTGCAAAGTGAACGCATGAGCAGGTGGTATTTTTAAAACTCCAGTTTTTCCTAATTATCTAACAAATTTAACATATTCAAACTTTAAAAATTTCAAATTTTATTCCAAATAAATGAGAGACACTTCCTTTTACAAATTAAAATATACTTTGTACGCTGTATATATTTCCATGCTTATGATTTGGTAAGAAATAATAATTGCACTGTGCAAATTGTCTTGTACATAATATATACGGAATTGCTGTTGTACTTGTTAAACAGATAAAAAAATTGCGTAGAAGAGAGTTGATCCATTTCACCTAAGAACACAAAAATTATCACTTCTAGAATGAAGTGTATTTTTTTATCAATATTACAGAATATGGAAGAATACGACGCCATAATACCCGTGGAAGAACCACCAGTGCCAGCCATGGCCAAAACTAAAATCTGTGAATAAAAATAACACATATTATCAGCTTTAATGAACAATCTCTTATTGAATAACTTAAACAAATGAATATTATTTAATACATAAAACGGAGAGATAACTAAGTCTTGTCATGTTGAATAAAATCAACAACTGACGACATTAAACTGATTTATATAATAATCTTACATGACACTTTGGAAAAATCCTTGATTTTTGCACGCATTGTAAATGATTGTTTTACAAAATATGTACTTTGATAATTAAATCATGAATCCTGAATAATTGTACACAATTATTATCATACATGCATAATATTAAACAACAAATACAACAAAGGACAAATGACAAATAATAGCGTATGTATACTCTTTTAAAGTCCCTGTACCTCAAAACTTTAATAGTCTAATAACTCAAATAAAGAATTACAAATATTACAAATCTTACATAGATATTATCGAATTTAACAAGTTCTGTAAATAAAGGGAGGTAATTAGAAACACATTTTGATAAATACTTTGCCTATTCTGTATTAAAATAAAAAGTGTATGATTTCTAAAGGAAAAACTTATAATGAACCTAAAAAATATGTGTTATTTCAACATTTTCTTGTATGTTCATTTTGTTGTAAGGAAGGTGATATATATATTCTTGCTTAAAGATCCTGTATGTTATAATTAAGGATGTAACATCCTTGCCAAAGTTGTATATAAAGTCAGTTCTTATGAAAAACATATACTTAAGAAGTTGACATTATTAAACACATTATATGATATTTCTTGAGGAAAAAAGGTTGTGAAATTTTTATTTAAATGCAAAACTGATTTTTTTTACCAAAAACAGATTTCTAATTATCTACTTTTATTATCGGATTTTTTTAATTTTGGCAATATCCTTATCAAAAAGGTTTTCTGTAACTTTAAACATTGTTAATTCTTTATTTAAGCCAAAGATTTTTCATATAAGAACATAAAATTTTGAGTCACAGGATCTTTAAGTGTATGTTACATCTTTAATTATAACATACAGGAAATTTAAGTCCCATCAACCAATGATGTTGTATTTTGCAAATATTTTACTCAAAGTTTTAGCAATGAGGATTTATTATATTTTCACAGAACCGAACAGACCTTCATCTATTGCTTATAAGCAATTCGTCATAAGGTATGAAAAAAGGGACTTCTGTTTGCTCAAACATTGGGAACGAAATTTTTGGAATTTAAAGGTTCAGTGATCTATAACATGTGAGATATCCATGAAAACTGGAGTAACCAAAAAGTCCGCCTGCTCATGCGTTCATTTTGCAATCTGATGAAACCACATGAAAAGTTCGGCTCATGCGTTCATTTTGAAAATTCGCTTAAACGATATTATACTCCAACAAGAGCTGTCGGTAGGACAGCAACGCTCGACTATTCTTAGTGCTTGATAGTAAAAAAATGCTTGATAGAGTTACCTCCTCCTGTTTACAGGTTGGGGTCATGATGGTGAACAAGTGTGCAAAGTTTCAAAGCCATATGTCAATGGACTTTGAAAATATTTGAACTATTACAAAAACTTTAACGGAAATTCTAAGTCGAAAAAGGGGCATAATTCTGTCAAAATGCTTGATAGAGTTACCTCCTCCTGTTTCCAGGTTGGGGTCATGATGGTGAACAAGTGTGTTAAGTTTCAAAGCCATATGTCAATGGACTTTGAAAATATTTGAACTATTACAAAAACTTTAACGTAAATTCTAAGTCGAAAAAGGGGCATAATTCTGTCAAAATGCTTGATACAGTTACCTCCTCCTGTTTACAGGTTGGGGTCATGATGTTGAACAAGTGTGCAAAGTTTCAAAGCCATATGTCAATGGACTTTGAAAATATTTGAACTATTACAAAAACTTTAACGTAAATTCTAAGTCGAAAAAGGGGCATAATTCTGTCAAAATGCTTGATAGAGTTATCTCCCTCCTGTCTACAGGTTGGGGTCATGATGGTGAACAAGTGTGCAAAGTTTCAGAGCCATATGTCAATGGACTTTGAAAATATTTGAACTATTACAAAAACTTTAACGTAAATTCTAAGTCGAAAAAGGGGCATAATTCTGTCAAAATGCTTGATACAGTTACCTCCTCCTGTCTACAGGTTGGGGTCATGATGGTGAACAAGTGTGCAAAGTTTCAAAGCCATATGTCTATGGACTTTGAAAATATTTGAACTATTACAAAAACTTTAACATAAGTGGTTACGCCGACGCCGACGCCGACGCTCGGGTGACTGCAATAGCTTTACTTATTCTTATCGAATAGTCGAGCTAAAAATACGGAATAGAAATAGAACAGGCTTTTGGTGGATGAGGATATGTTAATAAAGAACCTTTAGAGCCATACAAATGTTTAGAAGTTTGCTTGGATGTCAAGTTATTGGCTATCAAAGAGCGATTTTACCAATTTTGTGACTTTTCTTGTGCAGTTGTCGATAATGATCTAATAAGTTAACAAAGATTTGGCGAGTTTGAGATGCCTGTCGGATAAAGTTATCATACGAGATCAGAATAGGCTATAAAGTTTTTGTTAAATATGCATTTTCAAAGAAATTGAAGACAATTTTCTTACCACAGTATCAGTTTTCCACCTGTAAAATTGATCTTTTCATGCGTTTTCAGCCTGGGAAACATAGTGAACGATTGGACTCGGTGATTACGGAGCTGAGAGCTACATGTAGTAGCTACGGAAGATGCATTAATCCGTGGGGCTTCTTTCGAGTGTGTCCGAGTATTACGTGAAAATGTGAATCGCTGTGCGAAGCAATTATTCTACTATTTCATACCACTCATCTATATTGTTTGTTTTCTATTCCCGACGAGAACAATTAATTTGTTTATTATATATCGCATAAGATAGCATTATTGTTGACACAATCTAGTACAAAGCTGTAATATTAACTACTCTTTAACTATAGTATAAATATTCAATCTCACATTGCATCGGTACAGACACTAAATATTATAATGATTTTAAATTATAATTTTACATATTCATGTAGTATCACGCCGAAAACGATAGAATCCAAAAATATAACTCACAGTTGTTTGGGAAATAAAAATGGTAGGCATTTTTGAGGCATAATGGGCCTTTAATACTCTCTCTCTCTATTGGCTGAATATTTAGAAGAAAGTAGTCCGGCAAAACAAACACGTAAAAACTCAACGAGAGAGATGTATTCACGGGCAAAGTTGAAAAATAATCTTGTATGTATTTGACGCAAGTAGAAAAAATATCACGACAAAGGAAAAATGCCGCATTTATCTATGATTATCAATTAAAATTAAATTCATTAAAAATAATAAAATACAAATATATTCGGGTAAAGTCAGTTATTATCTTAAGATTAGAATATACATGTAACTTAAAACAGTTTACGGAGAATAGTGAGTTAAATTCATAAAGAAAATGGACGTACTCACCTGTTAAATCACTGAACTTTGTGTGGTGTGCGAGTGATATATTTCGAGAGGAATAACGACAGTGGTTAAAATGATGTGTAGTTATTTCACATGTGAAGGAAAGGGGTTCGAACACACCCTGAGATTTAAAAGTTAAACACATATTTATTACGTTTATAAAGAAAGTATTATATTACTGAGAGTATGATATAACATGTACATGATGCGATGAATAAAATGAGGCAAAGGAAAAACGGAGAGTTCAAGTAACGATAAAATACAACCATCCGACACCAAACAGGAAGGGTACTTAACAACAAAAAGTTTTTCTTTTTAATTGTAAAAGTTATGGTTTAATATCGTTTGAAAGTGTTTCACATATGTAAACATTCAATAAAATGACACGGCACCGTTTGATCCTATGGGTCAGCATAACGTAACCGACACTTGTACTGTCGCTCTTTCTCCCATCCTTCCATCTCACCTCTTTCATTTATGATACAAATAGTAGTGCATGTATATTATTAGTAAGCAGAGAAAAATAAAATAAAATCAGTAACGGACCAGCCATTTCTTACATAATTTGCTAAAAAACAAGTTTCAAACAACGTCTTGTTTTACTAAGCATATTCAATGATATAACTTCCTTTAGCATAGATTCAATATTAATTATGACTTACTAAAGCATAGCTAATATTATGACTTACTAAAGCATATCCAATATTATGACTTACTAAAGCATATCCAATATTTTGAATAATTTAAGTATAATCCTTAACATGGCTTACTGAAGCATATTTAATAATATGACTTACTTCCGCATATCAAATAATATGACTTACTTCCGCATATCAAATAATATGACTTACTTCCGCATATTAAATAATATGACTTATTTAAGCACATCAAAAAATATGACTTACTTAAGCAAACTTTACCTCTTGTATAGAAATATTTGACCTTTGACTTGTTTAAAGAATATCACTCATCAAAATTCATTTTAATTAGGCCAATTTCGAATTTCAAGTGTCAAAATAGTTCTTTGCAAAATAATGTCAAGTTGACAACAACGATTTGTATTCTGGTCACATTGAAGGTGAACTGATATCTATTACGTGTAAAACTACTATCCACTAGACTGTCGATAAATGCCGTATTTTTCTTATGAACATCGTTTATTGAAATGCAGTTATTAAAGTATTGTACAAGTTGATGCTTTGGCCGCCTTCTGCATTCTTTGGCGGACATTACGTCTGTGGTTTTCTATGACGTCCATTACTTCCTGACACTCCTCTTCCTCCGCTACATCGTACGCTGTCTTGTCATGCTGAAATACACAAAATATAAATTTGGTGGCTGAAATACACAAAATATAAATATGGTGGCTGAAATACACAAAATATAAATGTGGTGGCTGAAATACACAAATTATAAATGTGGTGGCTGAAATACACAAAATATAAATGTGGTGGCTGAAATACACAAAATATAAATATGGTGGCTGAAATACACAAAATATAAATATGGTGGCTGAAATACACAAAATATAAATGTGGTGGCTGAAATACACAAAATATAAATGTGGTGGCTGAAATACACAAAATATAAATGTGGTGGCTGAAATACACAAAATACAAATGTGGTGGCTGAAATACACAAAATATAAATATGGTGGCTGAAATACACAAAATATAAATATGGTGGCTGAAATACACAAAATATAAATGTGGTGGCTGAAATACACAAACTATAAATATGGTGGCTGGAATACACAAAGATATAAATGTGGTGGCTGAAATACACAAAATATAAATATGGTGGCTGAAATACACAAAATGTAAATGTGGTGGCTGAAATACATGAAATGTAAATATTGTGGCTGAAATACACAAAATATAAATATGGTGGCTGAAATACATGAAATATAAATGTGGGGGCTGAAATACACAAAATATAAATGTGGTGGCTGAAAATACATGAAATATAAATATAGTGGCTGAAATACATGAAATGTAAAATATTGTGGCTGAAATACACAAAATATAAATATGGTGGCTGAAATACATGAAATATAAATGTGGTGGCTGAAATACATGAAATATAAATGTGGTGGCTGAAATACATGAAATATAAATATAGTGGCTGAAATACATGAAATGTAAATATAGTGGCTGAAATACACAAAATGTAAATGTGGTGGCTGAAATACATGAAATATAAATGTGGTGGCTGAAATACATGAATTGTAAATATTGTGGCTGAAATACATGACATGTGAATATGGTGGCTGAAATACATGAAATATAAATATGGTGGCTGAAATACATGAAATGTGAATATGGTGGCTGAAATACATGAAATATAAATATGGTTGCTGAAATACTAGTACATGAAATGTAAATATGTTGGCTGAATTACATGAAATGTAAATATAGTGGCTAAAATTCATGAAATGTAAATATGGTGGCTGAAATACATGAAATGTAAATATAGTGGCTGAAATTCATGAAATGTAAATATGGTGGCTGAAATACATGAAAAGTTGTTTTGAAGTCAGTAAAGCGAGTTTTAGTCGAATGAACAACATAATCAGACATTGAATTAAAGCCATGATTCCTACATGATTTGAATATATTTTTTTAACTTAACCAAGTTGGAACCAAAAAGTTTTCGGGCCTTTCCGTCAAAAACTTCGGGTAAGGACGTGATTGTGTGTACACGGTGAGGTATTCCGAATAGTTTATTTACTGCTCCCTAGTGTCACGATTTTTACTGAGTCAAATTGTAGAGATTGAAAAGTAAAATCATTATTTTTTAATACAAGCCACATCCATGTGAAAATTCATTCGTGAGTTCGTAGTTCTACCGTATCATTATGTAATTATGCAATTACTAACCTTATTTTTAGCATTATAATCACATTTATGTGTATCTAGCAGGACCTGGGCCTCTTCGTGTTGGTTTTTTGTTGCTGTTACATGCAAAGCTGTGCTCTCGCTCTGAATAAATAGACCAAATAGGTTCGTATAATAACATTCAGGAATAATAATTATATGAAAGCACTTTATATCATTGTTCTTTATGACAAATTTATAAGCTAATAACAATCGTATTTATTTATTTATTTAAGTCTCAATAACATATATGTATATATCAATCAATATTAAATACAGGATAAAACAAATGGCATTCATAAATGAAACCAATCAAATATTTGATTTACTAGAGACTATTAAAATACTATACATTTTCACATTACAACTTAAAAACTATCACATATTTTAATGACTACTCACTTTATTTTCATATACAGAAAAAGAATTGAAATTTCATCTGAGTTTGTTCTTAATCATAACTTTGGCAAGTCAAAGATCTTGGCAAGTATGTCATATTTGAGCAAAGTTAAAATTCAAACTAATCTGCCTATCCCATAGAAAACGGCTAAAAAATTTAATCATAAACAAAATAGTTCAGAGATTACAATTTGTATTGTGCTAAACTGTATAAAGACCCGAATATTAATGTTCTATAACAACAGTGGTTGTGTAAAAATTATGACTTGGCATTGTATAACTAAAAACAAGCTCTCCTTATTTTACGGTTCTAAACTATATTAATTTCTTTACCATATATATATACACATATTCTAAATGCTATGACCTAGAAAACTCTTCTTAATGATAATCTATCGTTTTTGTTTTTCTTTTTTATAAATTAAAACTTAGAATATCGTTAAAAAACTGAATTCAATATAGTTTTTAATGCTCGACATTACATAATGGTAGCACATGTCTGATCTAATAAGACATATAGATTATTAACAAGGTTTTCTAGAGCAAGATAAAATGTTATCATAAATAAAATACCATATGAACTTTATGGTTGTCCAATGAAAGTCGACGTTTTAAAAATGTTTAGTATTCTAAAGTGATATTTTGTCCATCCAAGAGAAAATGGTGGGTGTTCAGTATATTTTAGGCAGTTTTTATATAATATCCAAAACATTTGTTGGTTACATTTTTTTTCAATCGCCATTAAATAAGTTAGAAATAATCAACTAATTTATCTCAGATTGACAGTGAAAAAGGTAAACATACTGTCACTTAAAAATCAAATATACATACGTTTACTGTTTTCTGATTAATGTCAGCCCCGGCTTCTATAAGACTTCTCAACATTCCGAGTCGTTCTTCCTCGTCTTCCATTTCACCACGGATAAGAACGTGGTGAATGGGATATAGCCCGTCCTATAAATTTCATGGAAAAATCCGAAAAAATGAACATAGACAGACAGAGGCGATTACTTTTTGTATTAATAAAATTTATGAGTTTTTTTATTGTGCCGAGGCATTCAGTTGTTTCGAGATGATTTCAGTTCAATTATGAGAAAGAACAAAATAATGAAATATAAAAAGGGATCCTATCTACGGAAGCGTCCTGGTGCCAATTCATAATGTTCTATAAAAAAATAAACTCCTACGTAGGATATAAAAAAGCCTAATTAGGAGTTTGTAACTCCTACGTAGGACTTTTAAACTCCTACGTAGGACTTTGTAAGTCCTACGTAGGACTTTATAACTCCTACGTAGGACTTTGTTACTCCTACGTAGGAGTTTATAACTCCTACGTAGGAGATAAAAAAGCCTAATTAGGAGTTTATAACTCCTACGTAGGACTTTTAAACTCCTACGTAGGACTTTATAACTCCTACGTAGGACTTTATAAGTCCTACGTAGGACTTTATAACTCCTACGTAGGAGATAAAAAAGCCTAATTAGGAGTTTATAACTCCTACGTAGGACTTTTAAACTCCTACGTAGAACTTTATAACTCCTACGTAGGACTTAATAAGTCCTACGTAGGACTTTGTAACTCCTACGTAGGACTTTATAACTCCTACGTAGGAGATAAAAAAGCCTAATTAGGAGTTTAAAACTCCTACGTAGGACTTTTAAACTCCTACGTAGGACTTTATAACTCCTACGTAGGAGATTAAAAAGCCTAATTAGGACTTGATAACTCCTACGTAGGACTTTGTAACTCCTACGTAGGACTTTTAAACTTCTACGTAGGACTTTATAACTCCTACGTAGAATACATATCAAAGAACTGAAGGCACAGAGTTCGACGGACATGTATGCTAGGGTATAACTTAAGATAGCATATTATGTAGGAAAATAAATTATATGAGCCGCGCCATGACAAAACCAACATAGTGCATTTGCGACCAGCATGGATCCAGACCCCCGCGCATCGCGCAGTCTGATCAGGATTCCATGCTGTTCGCTTACAAACCCTATTACAAGTAAGAAACTGATAGCAAATGGCATGGGATCCTGATCAGACTGCGCGGATGCGCAGGCTGGTCTGGATCCATGCTGGTCGCAAACCCACTATGTTGGTTTTGTCATGGCGCGGCTCATATGTGTCAAGTTGTAATTGTGGCAAGCCACTTTAGTAAATACCTTTAATCTGTAGCCAGAGATGATTTTGTCATTCTCTGCATATATTAAACGATGATTCTGTATTATGTACGTTTAGTTATATTTATTATACACATGTACACAAAATGTATGGGTTAAACTTTGGAGTTATAAAGTCCTACGTAGGAGTTAAAAAGTCCTACGTAGGAGTTAAAAAGTCCTACGTAGGAGTTTAAAAGTCCTACGTAGGAGTTATAAACTCCTAATTAGGCTTTTTTATCTCCTACGTAGGGGAGTTATAGTGCCTACGTAGGAGTTATAAAGTCCTACGTTGAGTTATAAAGTCCTACGTAGGACTTTGTAAGTCCTACGTAGGAGTTATAAAGTCCTACGTAGGAGTTTAAAAGTCCTACGTAGGAGTTACAAACTCAAA